>NW_010565472.1:0-10484 GCF_000687285.1 Phaethon lepturus | reverse complement strand
TGCGAGGTTGGGTGTGTAGGGCTGCCACTGCTCACAAACAGCAGTGTTCTGCAGCGGCTGGATTTGGGGAGGGGGAATAAATAAACAAACAGCACTTCATGACTGTGTACTGCGTTGCTGTTGCCTGGGCAGCAGAGGATGACAGCACTTCTTGTAAATGCTGGTGCCTGTCAGGACAAAGGCAACTCTCTGACCAGCTGGAGACAGCCAAGGCACCATCCATCCTCAGTGCTATGCAAGGCCCAGTACACCAGGTACCTGTGTACAGATCGTCTCGATTTCCATACTAATGTTTTTCCATTCTTCTGCCATTTCCCTGCTAATGCTGGTATAGCCTTTGAAGATAAAAGTATTACCAGAAGCAACCGTCCATTGACAGCTCTACACTGTAAACAAGTGTCAAAGAAACAAAGCCTTAATGATGCTCTGTCATCTAAAAATAATATAAACAGTGTCCATGTTAGTGATGAATAAAGGAGGGCCTTGTTCCTAATGAAGAGGATAGACTATCAAAGAAAAATTCACTTCCCAGCTCTATAGGACCCTGCATAAGCCTAGGGTATTCATTCAACTTCACTGAGCTTCGCTCCCTCCCAGCCCTGCTGACGGGACAGGCTGACACCACTGCTATGACACATGGGATCTCAAGACTAACACACAACTAAGAATTAGGGTACTGGTATTTGGAAAAGTTCATTTTAACCTTCTGCGGAAAGGCACTGTGGAAACATAAAGCATCATTAAAAGTGTGCCCTAAATTAGCCTTCCAAGAAAAATCCAAATATTATTTCCACTGAGAGAGACAAAAAACAACACTATTTTCTCTCTTTACTTCCCCTTGGAATTTAGCTAAGAAATTTCATGTCTGCCTTCTTCCCAAGTGCCACAGTTTGACACATTTCTGGTGTTCCAGTAGTGACTTCCTCTCTGGGGTTTCCTCCTCCAACAGTGACCCAAAATAAACAGCGAGGTATGCCTCACTCTTCCCATGTTAATGCAGTCTCATGCATTATTCTAGAAGATCCAGTGGGGCAAAAGGCTTAACTAGACAACTGACCCAGAGAACAAGAGACAGAGCTTACAACATCATGGTTTTCAACATATTAAGAAGGTCATGACCTATTTAGCATGAAAGGGAAACAAGGACATCATAAGGTGTTAGAAAAAAATGGATTTGGAAATTGCAACTTAGTTCTTCCAGACCTCTGCTAGTTTGTCCTCTATCCTCTTGTCCAGTTCTCCACAAATCCTTTTATGAACTTAGCCATTTGTTTCCAAATATATTTCTGAAATTAGAGACATATTTCTATTTTTAAAAAGAACAATGTAATTCAATGACTGTCCCACCAATTCTTGTATCTCAAATCTGTCACTCTGTTACTCCCCTTACAGGTCATTTTGGGAACATATAAATACATAGAAAAATGAAATTTGTAAGACAACAGCATACTTTTTTCAGAACAACTAAGCAAATGATGCAATTCCTAAGTATGTCAACATCGTAGCTGAAAAAGCAACATACTGTCAACCCGGAAAAGCACTGATGGCAAAAAGCTGTTTCTCATATTTTGAAAGTGTCATATTTCTTTTTCAATCATTTGTCAATATGATTTAGTCAGACAGATGCCCCCATGAAAACCACATCTTCTCAGCACCATCCACTTGATTTATGCAGAAGAAATTTGATTCTGAAGACTGTCATAAATAAAACAAATAGTGAGAGTTACATGTTTGCTACATGAGCAATGCCCACCTATGCCAATGGAAGCACTAATGTATTTCAAAGTGAAAACACAGGGGAGATGAAAATCCATTTCTAGGTTTTCTATACTTTCAGTGCTGCGTTGAGAGATCTTTATGACAGAACACAAATCCACACCACACATCTTTGGTTTGTTGTTATACACCGCTATTACCCTGGAAATCTAGGAACTTTCAAATATTAACCAAATAGATTTCACATGAGCAGAAGTCATTCCGGAAACAGGACTGAAACTAGGATTCCCTTCCCACAGGCATTATTAGGATTTTATTTTGCCCCACTTCAGGCCAATTTTTTTTTTTTATTATTATTTTTTTATTTTTTATTTTTTTCAGATGTCGGGGTGGGCAGTGTTGCAAAAGATGACATATTCTTAAGCAATTCATTTGGACAAAACTACAAGATAACATTTCAACCATTTTCCACTAAAAATGTCAACAAAAGGAATATTCCAATAAAACATATTTATTTAATCAAATCAGTATTTTCCAGTATTATAAATTTTTTTACCAGCTCCTATCATTAAGACAGACAAAAATTAGCAGTTTAGGGATCACAAACTTTGCTGTCACTCATCACCACAGTAAAATGGTGCCTCATTTAGCTTATTAAAGACCATCTCAACAAAAGAGGCACAGTATGTCTATCATTTTACAACGTACCCGAGCTGCCAAGCCAAAACGGCATCAGGAAAGGAACATCACTAATACTCCTGTTGCCCATATTTGAAGGCTAAGATACTGGTTCTTACCAGCTCTCGGGTTATTAGGCTTGAGCACATCAGCACTCTGCCGGATCACAGTGGTCAGCTGAGGAGCTGCGTTTTATGTGGATCCATTTTCCAAAGCACACACCCAGAGTGCGGTCCTGACCCAGGCTGTCATAGGTGAGGACCCATGCAGGAGGCTGTCATAGGGGAGGCCCCATGCAGCAGCTCCTGCTGCCAAAGCATTTTGTGGGAGGGTGGCACCTTTCAATTGCACTGTTGTTATCTTCCTCTTCTTCCCACCTCAGGCCCAAGGATCCTTATCAACTCGTCCTATGCAGTTTATTATTTCATAAAACTCTTTATCAAGTAGTTTAGAATTAATCTCCTACGGTAAGAAAGTTTACAATTTCTCCTTATGGGATATGTTTTTAGTATCTCATATAATTTGCTCTACTTCCATGGAGTTTACCTATTCTCAGTTCTCCTTCTCTCCCTCATAAGAATAAACAGAAAAAATCTTTTCAATGGAGAAACACAACACAACCCAGGAATAAAATCTAAAAAAAAAAAAAAAAAAAAAATTCAGAAATAGACATGGTGCTGAAGAGCAAAAAATTGGGGATCTCCAGGATAAAAATAATTTACCACTAGCTCAGGAAGCAGCAGACCACCACAGACAGTTTTAGAAATGTCAGGTTTTTATCCTGAGAACCAGACTGCATTTCTCAATGCTGGCAAAACTATTAATTAATAAATGTTTTCATATGACACTGGATCTTTTGGAAAACTTTCAGGGGAAAGGCAAGCTAAACCACCTTTCCCCAGCTTATGGCACTCAGAAGAATTAAGACATTTAAACCCAACTCTTACTGCAGCTTCTTCAGAGCAGTGACCTCTGCACTTCAAAAATCACTGCATCAAAACCATCACGTTTTTCCCCCAAGGCTGCTTTCAAGCTGAGTTAATTTATGATTCTATATTTTCAATGTTTCAGTTTGGGGAGAGGTAGGGGGGGAACCAATCCATGACAGTATTTTTTCTGATACAGTGTTTTGTCAAAAAGAAAGAATGCCCAAGCCTGTATTTAGCAAGCATTGTTTCACAAACCTCCAAATCAAAGTAAGCCTCAAGAAGTTTGTAACCCAAATGAAAGGATCACTTTGAAGGATATTAACAAGCTGAATTTAAAATGTAATTTCAGGGGTTTTTTGTAATACTTGTTGCAGACTAAATACTTCAGAAGGCAGAATGAAGACCTAGCACCTCATTTTCAAGTTCTCATGCTAATGAGAGACATTCTGGTGAAGCACAAGACAAACTAAAGGAACTATTTGTATCACGGTACCTCCTCCTCCTTACTGGCCCTGTATGAGCACAACGTGTATCAGGGAAGTTTTCATAAATTGGTCCCCACTAGAAGAAGTGGGGGACTAGATACTAGAAGAAGTATCCTGATCTTCATGCCTGTGGGACTGAAGCTTCTAACCCCAAGCAATGGTCTGTTTCTCTAGGCAACATGCCAAAACTGTTATCAGCACTTGTGTAAGATTCCAAAGTTTCCCATTTCATCTACATCAGAGCGGTCTTCATGTTACTTGTCTTACATTGCCAGGACACTTCTGCAACTCACTGATTTTCCAAAGCTTCTGAAAGCTTCATATTTCTCAAGAGCAAGGAACATACTTCCAATATTGACAGGCTGGCAGCGAAAGTATGTACTTTACAGACACTCACTTTGGTGTTGATCTCAAGCTCGAGACTGAAACAGCAGCCTGTTGCAGGCTGAGATGCGTTGGCCAAAAGGCATCAGTGCTCTGCTCTATGCACTTTCAAATCATTTGCCACTCAAGGATCAAAGTTCTAGAGCACACACACGTTGTACGCACTTCATCGCCTCTGCCTGCACACTCCACAAAGTCTTTGTGTTTTGGCTCTCACAGGTTGTATGTGCCATTTTACACAGCTCCCTGCAGCATCCTCTTCACATTCAGGCAGTTTGTCTCTTCCCCTCCCTGACAAGATAGGTTTCTAGTTCTAGAGGATAAGGTGGAACCTAAGCTATGGTACTGTTGAAAAAAAAAAAAAGCACAGCAAAAATAAGATTTCCATCTCCTTGTCTCAATTTGAACCACAGGCTATTGACAAATGTAAAACTTCAAGCTCCAGCCTTAAAATTGCTTTTTGGAATGAGGGATGCCTAGAGGTCGTTCATGTTTGAATTTAAAGCTCTGTCTAAGGTTGCATCTACCTTACCATTTATTTCTGAAGTTGCAGTGCATTTCTGAAACAAATCTCCCAATTTTCCCAGCCTACCATCACTTGGTTTGATTTGCAGAACACTTTCAGTGCACCCGAGCAACATTCCTTTTAGAGGAAACTAAAATAGAAGCTCACATCCAGATGCATAGCTAAGGCACTGCAACAACTAATGGAATAATCGAATCACAGTATCATTTAGGCTGGAAAAGACCTTTAAGATCATTGAGTCCAACCGTTAACCTAACACTGCCAAGTCCATCACTAAACCATGTCCCTAAGCACCACATCTACACGTCCTTTTAAATACCTCCAGGGATGGTGACTCAACCACTTTCCTGAGTTGCCTGTGCCCATGCTTGACAACACTTTCAGTGATGAAATTTTTCCTAATACCCAATCTAAACCTCCCCTGGTGCAACTTGAGGCCATTTCCTTCCATCCTATCACTTGTTACTCAAAAGCAAGCAAAGCAGTGACTGGATATTTGGATGGCTTCAAGCCGGATGAATGATAGAGATGTGCAGTCCTGACAACCAGAAAAATAACAACACACTAGTGAAAAGTAAACCCCAAAGGGCCTCAGCATCAACTTTTGACCTTCCCATGCTCTCTTGCAAAAATCCAAATTATATCCACAGTAGTAAAAAGTTTCTTTCAGAAAGAAATAAGGTGAATAAGGTGTAAGATTGGCTCATCCAATTTCTTACCAGATATATACCAATGATCTAGCTTAGTTCTAATAACACCAAAATTAGCCCAGAACCCCAGTAAAGGTCACACCACTTACCAGGCCATTGCAAGTGCTGATCGCTGCTGTCCCACTCCCGGAACCTGGCTGCAACACTGTGCCAATGAAGTGGCAAGGAACTTCCAAGCGAGTTGCAATCTTCGCACTAGTGTGGTTGCCACGTCTCCTTTCTACTACATAGTTATGGGAAAGAAATCCCACGTCGACAGTCAAGTTAAAAAACAGATCCTTCTCCTCGTGGTTAATTTTGTAATATACCACATTTTCCTTTTTGCTGAGCTCTCTCTTCCTCCTCGTGTTTGAGACATGATGGTGTAAATTAAAAGAAAGAAAATGCCCGCTTGCATCTACTCTTGCTGGATCAACCACGTGGTATTCTGGCAATGTCTTGATAAATTGCTCTGAGAAGAAGGGAAAAAAAAAGAAGCAAAACTAGGGTGAGTGCTAGCCTGTTCAGATCTCACATGATTTAAAGGGAAACTCAAAACTGACAGCGATTCACCACCTACCAACACAAAGGGAGGCCGCGCACAGACCATCATGCAATACAACCCCATTTTGGGCTTTATACTCATTGTAACACCCAATTTAGAAGCTAAACATTCTTCTTTTCAAATATTTTGTCGCCATTTACATGAAGGATTGACTGGCACACACACCACCCTTCCCAATCCTACAAGAGCTGGGAATCCTCTCTGTCCTAGGTCCCCAGCACATGATCAAGGAAATCACCCTCACACATCCAGAAAGCTTACCACCTGAAGTAGGAGAGTAGGAGACAGAGCCTTACAAATACACATGGGTGAAGAGAACACTACTAATGGGCTTAATAGGCTGTAGCAATAGCATGTCAGTAGCATCAGCTTTAGCAGATGTTGCAGCAGAGGAGGGAATTTTAGAGAAGGGTTTGAAGGGGAATGAAGTAACCATGCCCTTTTTTATAACGGGTTCCAGCCATGGTAAAATTGGACACCTTAGCACTTGTCAGGATCTCACAGGGGAAGAAAGCGTTACTGGCATTCTTGTCTCCTACTACGATACAGAACAACACCTGTTCATATTTTTTTTTAATTAATGTAAAACTCAAAAGCCCCAAGCAAATAACATAAATCCATGTAAAATACTAGTCCCTCAGAACTCATACCCTAAGGGCCAGATCTTCTGCTGGCATACTTGACTTCAGCCCAAGAAATCACAGTCTGAACACACTTCATCGAAAAGAAATTGTGAGGATACATGTCACTCTAGTTCCTCTTTCCCCAGGGCTGTTCTTCATTGCCCAAGTCCCAGACACTTATACATGAAGTGATTACACCTCATTCATTAATTAAGCTGGTTAACAAAGCAATTAGCCTGCTCCAGGTACTTCCAGAACAATTTGCTTCTGCCTAGGACTGTTAAGACAGTCCTTCTAGAGACACTTCACTGCCTGCACCTTCAAAGCCACACAGGATAAATCATGCCCAGGCAGTCAGCTGTCTGGATTCATCCCCTATGGGAAAGAACATACCTCCTTTGTCCTCATCAGCTGCAGTATGAGATGTGGCTGCTTGTGTTTCCTCAGGCCATGGACCCCTGAGACACGTGCACCGAAACACTCCCAATTCAAGAAAACTCAAAACAAAACACACAAAAGCCCCACTTCGCAGCACATAAACAAAACTATAGAAGAAATCCGTCCTTGTCTCCGCAGCATCTTCATTTCAGAAGCAAGCTTAGTCTCACACACAAAAGATTTCTTTGTACACAAAACTTACCACCACCGCACAATGACTTTGTGCCTTTGCAGGACGAGCCACAGCAGTGGGCTTTTAGACCTCCACAGTGGGAGGTCTTGACAACACCGAGACTAACATCTACCACAAGTTCTGAGAGACATCTCCTGCCCTTGCTCATATGAGCACAGAGGAGACTGAGACATCGAGAACTCGGTCCACACCTTCATGCCTGCAGTTTACACAGCCTGTAGATAGAATAAAAGGTGCCAGCTGCCTGACAATTTAGCAGCTGAAGCTACACCAAGATTCCCTCACACTCCAGAGTGAAGCAAAGAAATGGGCAGGGGGAAGAGTGCCCAAAATATGGCTTACCTGTGTAAACTGAATTGTAAGATTTCTAGGAAGTCTCACATCCCATATTGTGCTAGCAAAGACAGGTTACCAGAGAATGCTGCAAGACCAGAACCCCATTTCTCCAGTTTTCAGCACAACTCCTGAAATAATCAAATTAAATGCCTGAAGGAAAACTTCCTAATTTGCTCTCACTGTTCAATCTGCCTCTGCTTGATGTCATGAGCTTAATATGTTGTGGCTTAACTGTTAAGCTCCATGCAAGACAAAGACTTGCGGTCTTGGACTTCAAACTACTCAAGGAAGTTTTTTATTTCACCACTACAGTAATTAGTGTGTAGAGATTAAGGCAAATTAGACATCATCATCAGTAAAAGGGAAAATAATGCCTAAGCATCTGGTGTCAACAGGATTATCAAAGCAAAGAAGTCTAACTTCTTCCACCCACTCCTTAAATACTCATTTCTGAACACTAGTCACCGGAGAGTGGATTTATGCTGCAATAATAATATACTGTAATATAACTGCAGAAATTAATTATTAAAAAGTTTCCAAAAGACCAGAGGGAGTAAGATTACAACACAAGAAAGTTTAACAAGATGAGGCTAAAGATAACTTCTGCAAGTAATCATCATCAGTTTTGTCTAGACTGTTGGGTAGAAATTAGCAAAGGCAATCCTACCAGTAACAGAACAATTTACTGAGCTCCACGTTAAGCCTAACATACTGCTTGACCTTGCTAGCTGGAGAAGAGTCTAAAACAAAGACAGGAGGTACAATTTTGGTGACACCTTTCTGCCCTTTTGGGAAAGAGGAACACTCAACTAGAAGGCAGAGGCAATAAACAGTAACAATACATGCAATCCACACTGCACAAGAATAAGGGTTGTATTCTTCAACACCGACTGCTTCAATTGTCCTAAAGTAATAATTCATACTAAAACACCACAGGTTCCCATAAAAACTTAGTGCCAGCCAAACATTAAACAGAGGGAATCTTTCCCAGTGCCCTGGAGCTGGCACATCACAGCATCCTTCTCCTTGACCACCTACAATACTCTCCACTCCAGGGAAGACCTGCCTGCCAAGTGGCTCTGCTCAGGATTTATAGGCCAGGAAAGGGAAAACTGCTTGGCTTCTGTAGCTCCAGAGAGTGCTCTAACTTTACACAACTGCAGCCTGATCATGCTGGTTTGCATCAGTGCCATGAACAAGACCAAGACATCACACTGAGCAGGATACGTCCAAGTTGGTACTTTTGCCTTGCAAACATGATGTTTGCACAGGCCCTCCTGGGCACATGGGATGAGCAAGGTTCAGGCCCTTCATGCTTGTTTGACAAGTCTAAGAATTGTTTAAGTTGTTGGAGAAACCTTCCCTGCAGGCCCTCCTAATTCTGCATCATTGAAAACATCTGACAGTATTCAAAACCACTGCTGTCTGTTCTGCTCCTCTGTGGATTCAAACTCACCACACATGGCAGAGAACTGCCTATATTGAAAACGCCTGTACACAAAGGGAATAAACTAGGATAAGAAACTAGGATAAACTAGGAGAGAAACGTAAATGGTTCTGTCACATATGAAAGGAAAAACACAATTTCTTTTAGATGGATAACGTGTTTTCTGACAAAACTCCTTTAAAAAGTGACACATCATCATTTGCCATTGTTTCATCTTCATCCTTGTAGTGTGTCTACATCTGCCTCTCAGACCCTCTGGCTTCTTTTCAAACAATTCTTTGGGACAGGAAATAGTGTTGCTCATCTCTGGAGGAAGCATCTCCCCAGCAAAGAAAGGCTCTGTACCCAGGAAACACCCTGAGCCCCAAAGCCCCATGGCAGGGATCAGGGCTTCAACATTCAGCAAGGGCACCCTTAACTGTTCCATCTGCCACACTCATCGTGGATGTGGAGGGAGCACAACACTTAACAGCCACTCCAGCTATACAAGTTTTAGTTACAGTTTTAGTTATAGTTTTAGTTCCAAGTTTTTAGAGATACAAGTTTTAGTTGTTCACTTTTAGCACTGCATTCAATCTTCCTTTGCAAAAATTAGCCAAATTTTGAACTGTCCCTTTACACAAAGCTACTCGCAAAACTCTTGGAAAAGACTAAGTCTTTCATGCCTCGAAAGTTGAATTAATTCTACATTTATTTCCAAATGCCTGACAATTAAACAGCTACTACGTGCTAAAACAGCCATCCCATGCAGAGTCACAGAAATGCAATGATTGCTTGCATTCGCTTTAAATTAATCCATCTGGAACTAACTTCA
The DNA here is from genome assembly GCF_000687285.1 of Phaethon lepturus. NCBI lineage: Eukaryota > Metazoa > Chordata > Aves > Phaethontiformes > Phaethontidae > Phaethon > Phaethon lepturus. The sequence continues at coordinate 661 of NW_010565472.1, read as the reverse complement.
GGGTAATTGTTCACTTTTTGGGCAGCTTGCTTAACCATTTTTCCTTTCTGTGATCGCTGAAGGGCACAGAAGATTTCCTCCTCTGTGTTCAAGCTCTCCCCCTGACAGCATCACTGCTGTTGACTACATCAGAAGGGTTTTCCGGAAACAAAATTTCCTCCTACACTTTTGGGTCTTCTACCACGAGGCAGAGTCTTCCACCTGATCATCGTTTTACTCTCTTGGGAGCTGCTTCTCTGTTTTTCCTTAAAGAGGCAACAGGATGAAATTCCTGAGTTGCACACGCTTCCCAGAAAGGTGTGCAACCAGTAGCAACCGGGGGACGGAAGCTAATCCACCTTGGGTGAGCAGCCTCCTCCAGCAGATGAAGCCTCGCTTTTAATTTTCCATCCTCACTGTAAGGTTTTATACACCGCTGGTAACACCGATCCTTCTGTACTTGGCGCTGCTGCAGTACAGAAGTGACCGGTTCTTTAAAAGGGTAACAACAATCAGGACAGCAAACTTTTGCAGTTTAGCGGTACAAAACGACTCTGGCATTTAGAGAGGTGCCTCTGAAGGAGGAAGATGAGCAAAAAGCAGGACTGAGCAATACCTTCACCCACACGGTGCAACCCGACGCTTTCCACAACGCAGCAGGGAGGCGCCGCCAGAGCTGCCC
>NW_010565471.1:327-15064 GCF_000687285.1 Phaethon lepturus | reverse complement strand
CAAATCTAGTTTAAAGCCCTCTCAATGAGGTACATTGAGACTACAGATGTATAACTACAGATAGGTACAGATACAGGAGATGTTTATTGTCTGAGTGAATTGCTCCAGATTCTTTCCTGTATTCCAGTTTTGCAGGTTACTAGGGGTCTTTCAGGAGACTAATGATATTTGCCTTATCTTCTCCAATGATCTGATCTTCAAGACAGGTTAAACAAGACAGAGCTTTGTTCTCAGATGTGCCAGGAGCAAGTTCATTCATTGTCTGAATGGAGTTTAGCAGTCCCTGATCACACCTGCGTACAAGGAACACAACTTCCCACACCTAAATCATTTTACCAAAACAGTGGACCTGTTTGTAATGTTAATTAACCTTTTCGACCTGCAAGCTCACAACAAGACAATTAGAAGCAAAAGTTAGTGGTTGATTCACTTTGATTTATTTGATGCATCCTGATGCTTTTACAAAGAATTTGCAAAGTCCCCAGGTGCAGGAGTCAGCTTCCAGAGAAAAAGAAAACTGGCATTCCAAGGTTTTCACTCAGTACAGTCACCTTACTTTTTGTGCTTTTTCGTAGGGCCATGTTGTAGCGTTAAGAGAGGATGTCTTTCAAAGTCATTCGGCATCTCTCTTAACAGTGTTTTTCAAGGGTTTTTTTTTAAGCTGCTTCTATTCTCTCCTGCCCAAAGCAGAAAAAACCAGAATCCTCCTCCTACAACTGTCTGTATTTATCTTCATATTCAGTCGTAACATATATCTTCATTTTGATGTGGAGGTTTATACTGTCTTCTAGAACAGCAGTCTTCTAGAACTTAGACATGCTTAAATCTTTATGCACCCCCTTCACCATGCCATGTTCCCACTTTTAAGCATATTTAATCTGTGAGTAATAGCAAGAAAGCTGAAGATTTAGGCAAAATGAACCTACTTTTTTGAAGTGTGAATTTACAAGTTGCTTGCAGGACACAAAATTTTTCTTACACCCTTTCACTTGTGATGACCTCTGAGCCCAACTGAGTTACTTCCGAGTAATAAAATGTATCTAAGGCAATTGCATGGCAATAATTAGAAAACGAATTCTGCTTTCCTACTGCTGTCTTGCAATTTTCCTGCTGGTCTTATTTTCTTTATGTTGATCTCCCACAAAGTGGCAGATAGAGTTTAAGCTGTTCCTGTTAATATTGATGACAAAAAGAAAACTGTTTTCCCTAGTAAATGGCTTGATTGCTTTGCCTATAGGATAAAGAGCAGCAAATGGATGGAGTACACTTTGGCAGATAGATACCCATATTTGAATGGGTCTTCTTTCTGCACAAGGTGCTGTGATATGAAATCAATAGAAAACTATTAGTTTCTTTTAGGGAAACAGATTTCTGAATGCTTGGTTGAGAGTGGAGGTATGGTGAAGATACAGTGCTGGAGAGAGGTATTATGATTTATTTCTTTTTTCTATTTCAAGAGTTATGCAGGATTAGGAAGCTGATTTTCCTCTTACCAGCTGCTTCTTTTCTTAGGTAAGAGGAACAAAGGAGAACTGTCACAAGTGCATTAATTTTTTTTTTTTTAATTGCTTCTTCACCCAACATATTTAGAAAAAAAGGAGGGTCCTTAGTCCAAATTCCTCAAACCTATCTAAGTGCCTGTCTCACTTAGAAATCAATGGAAATTAGGCACTTGAATCACTGGAGAGCATGCCTGCCTGGACCCAAAGTCACTTTAAGCCTTTCCAGAGTGAGAGACGTAATAGAACAACCTTCAGAGACTAAATAAAATATACTAAAACTTCAAAAACTGGCATTCTCACTACAATTTCTCTATTAGAATCATAGACTCAGCATGTAATTCAGGTACAAACGAACCTGAGGAAGTCTCCAATTTAACCTGCCACTCAAAGCAGGGCCAGGCAAGGGGTCAGACCAGGTTGCTTAGGGTTTTACCTAGTCTGGTCTTGAAAATCACAAAGGAAAAAAAAAGGGTACGTAACATCTCTGGGCTGCCCTCATGGTGAGAAAGCTTCTCCTTATAGTCAGCTTGAACCCTTCTTTCAACTTACAGTTTTGCCTCTCATCCTCCCACCAGGTACCACTGTGAAGAGCCTGGGTCTATCTCCTCAACACCCTCCACCTAGGCACTGCTGTTATGTTCCCATCTCTTCCCAAGTTGTTTAAAGAAGGCTTTGTCTGCTTACTCACCCAGAACATGGGGTGTCCCACCACAGACTCCTACCACAGTGCCTCTCCTGCGGTCTTGACCCACAAGCTCTCACCTAGCCTGTTGTCCATCCTTTACAAAAGCTCTCTACATTTGAGCCACTATTTCATGCAGAGAACACCTCTCCTCTGCCACTATCTTCCTTGCCAGTCTTTCCTGAAGAGCTTCTACTTGTCCATTGCAGGTGTCTAGCTGGGAGCTGCTCCACCATGTCTCAGTCATCCCCTGCATGTCCGTTGGCAAAGAGGCTCTTGCCATATTTTGTCAGGTGAATCCCATTGCTCTCATTCTCAGTCTTTAAAGAGGTTTCTGTGTTTGTAAAAACCAAATCCTCATCTATGACACAACTTCTGTACAAGGTGTTGACGTACAGGATTGGCCTACCCCTCCCCAAACCCTTTCCTTAGATCAAGAAAAGGCCACCAGGGCTCCCATTGCCCACAGGCTCACCCCAGGGCACTGCAGCCCCTCCTGATGTCCTCAGGGACTCCCCTGGCCAGGTCATTGGTGCCCACATGGATGAGCAACAAGGGGATCAGCTAGCAACAACGTGGAAAAGGTGACATTAACAAGCTATTGGACGTGATTTTATGGTTATATCTTAAAATGCTTTGTTTGAGGATTCATTAAGTGGCTAGATTTCACTTTCAGAAAACAATTACCTCTTGGAAAATTTATCTGCGGTCTTCTTTCCATCTCCATAAGGAAAGAATTAAGAATATTTAAGAGATTCTGTATCTGGCCCCGATTCTCTTTTCAAGTTCATGGGGTGTAAACCCACAGAAACCTCATCTAAGAAGTGTGCTTTAATCAAGCTGAAGGTTTTCCTCTTCTAAGCATGTTTATTTAAAATGTAGCTCTTCTGGTTTTATATTGGTGTTAGTAAGAGCAGAATGTGATTCATTACAGTCATCCTCACCTTTTTTAAATGCCATTACTTTTAATCTTCAGTTTTATCAAGGCCTTTCACACGATGTGCTGATGTTTACAGGATGGCCAAGGAACATCTTTATTTTTAGTCAAGGTTCTCCTTTAAAACACCTTGCTGGTATAATGTGTCTGTGTTTGATTATCTAATCTATGAACAGATCAGTCCTCTCAGGAAAAAATGTTAACTTGCTCCCAGAAGGCCAGAATAGCTGTTATACAGACATATATCTGCATCCATCTCTCTCCTGCATCTTCATGATTCTGGTAAAATAGATTTCTTAGCAGCAGAAAATGCTTTGTACTTGTATCCTAGTTTCCATCCGTGAATCTCAAAGCACTTTTCCAATGTTAACAAAGATAAATAAATGCTAATTAAGATAAATAAGTCATCCAGACAAGTATGACCGTCAATATTCTGTGGATGGAGAAGTCAAAGTACAGGAAGCTTAGATGACTTGCCCAAGGTCGTATTGCAAGCAAACAAGAGGATCAAGGGGGAAAAAAAGGGCTATTTTGACTGTTAGGTCATTTTTTATTCCAAGCTATAAGTTGAAAAATTATTTGTATTGTTATGAATATTTTGACATTTTAATTAAAATTAGCAAACAATCAGTTATTATTTAACCCTTAAACAGCTATTATTTAACCCACTAAATGTCTGGGGGGAAAAAATGAAAGTATATCAAGGTGCAAAATGACATTTTGAAAATGTTGTATAATGTACTACAAAATCATTGCTCAAGCATGAGTCCTTAGGAACACATCCTATAAGGAGACTAAGAAGCTAATACCACAATTTACATCCCAGCATCATCTTCATCATCACTAACATATGCAACTTCTGTGCTCTAAATGTTTATGTACCTACTGGCAGACAGATATGAAGCAACACAAACATCAGTATCAGTACAATAAACTAGGAGAGGTACCTCAAACCATGAGAGGGAGGTTTTTAAATTAGATATTTGCTGTCCGTTACATGGTGAGGGCTGCGGTCTCAAGGGAAGCTCAGAGCACACTCATAATGGAAACATTACGCAAAAAAGAGGACAAAATGAGAGAGAGAGTGTGATTTGCCTATACATGGCCACTTCAGGCATGGTGGGATGTTTCATTTGGCGTCCAGCTGCAACTCTAACAGACTGGAATTGTCCCTTTGGTCCACTGTCATGTTTGCCAGCCTTGTGTAGCTATTCTAGGTATTCCAGATCATCTCAAACAAGACTACACACTAGTATTTAGGTAATCCTACCCCACACATCCGGGTTTACTTTTCTAACATGAATATAGTATATGTAGGTCCAAGTCCCCTCACCTTTGTCTCCAGGCTAAGGGGTCTGCTGTTACAGCAGCCCTACTTTGTATAGATTGCTATTACAACAGTCTTGAATCACATTTCTCCACAATCTAGAGTGTCCTTTAGCAACTGGGCCAAAGACTGAGACATTTTATGCTCAATATATATTAATTGTTCCTGGAAAGTGAGACATCTCTAAAAAGAAAGACTGACTCAGGTTGAGCCCCTGGTGCACTGACAGTTCTCAAGAGCATGAGGGTGAGCCGAGCTCTTGCCTGTTCTCCAAGTTGCACAGAAACAAGTCCACCCCTACCCAGAACGCCCCAAAGTGATACTGTAACCACAAACTTATTTTGGGATAACACACATGCTTTCTCATGATTTCTTAATGAAAGTGGGCTGAACTTCAGGGCACAGTCCATAAGTCATGGCTGAGGTGCCCACTGCATGTCAGGAACATATAGGTGCCTTTAACAATGTAGACATTGATATAAATAGCTGTTAAAGCAGAGGCTTCACATTTAGCAAGAACACATTCTTTATCAGGTACATGGTGAAAAAATTTAAATCCACTGCTAGAAGTCTCTGTGAAATCCAAATATCCAAACTGTATTTCATGATGCTTATTGAAACACCAGAAGCAGTTTTATGATGTGCTTCTAATCTGCGTCAACCACATAATTAGTCTCTAGTTCAGCCAAGAAAAACTAAACCTGATTTACATGGGCCTTGTATCTGACACATACAGAAAAATCCCAAACTTGAATCAATATACTGTCTGTTACTATAACCAGCACACTGCGGTTACAGAAAACAATGCCTTCTGTTTTTGACTCATCTTGTTCATGCAGTAGCCTGCCTGCTGATTAGAAAGCAGATCATGCTTTCCTTGGCATTTATCCAGTTACTGTCTGGACTGAAAGGTTACAGAAGCACACGTACCATGGCTCTGCAAAAAGTAGAAAGACCAGCGAGTCACGTATCCTCAGTGCCTGAGGCAGAGAAAATACTGTTCCCTTCTCAGAGTTTCTTTCCATCTTCACTTTTCTAAGGGAGTGTCGGACTTAAGGTATCAACCTGTATTAGGGAGTTTGGAGACTGACAGTTTTATTCTTTTTTTTTTTTTTGTCGGATTCCTAAGTGCAATGTAGCAGACAGCATATGAGATTTACTTCTCATGTAATATGTGTACCAGAATTTCCACCTAGAAACCTAGCACCCTCTTCCTATTTGATTTTCATAAAAAGTAAAAAGGAATAAAAGTTGAGACAAGAACTAAAATGCAATTCAAGCTGATAAAGATGATTGTTTGGATTATTGTTTTTTCAATAAGACCATCTATTCTTTAACCACATATTGATTGGAAATGTTCTGATTTACAGGAACTTCCCTGATTAAATAACACAACAATCACGTAACAAATGTGCTGAAAATGTTATTGTTCAGTTTATAACAGAGGTCTTCTGCATAGCCCTTAAAAAAAAAAAAGTCACAGTCCCAGCAAATCTATTATAGTGAGAGACAAAATTCCGTAAGTTTGAATGCTCAGACCAGTCCTTTGGCTCAAATTAATGTCAAAAAGTATGTACATCAACATATGTCTGCTTGACACAGCATGGCCCTGTGCAGTGGCACCCAAGTTATCCTATGGTGAATCAGCTTAGTTATCACAAGCAGTATAGTCAGATTAGACCAGCGGTCACCCCACCTGTACAGACCCCACACGAGCACAAGAGCAACAAGCTATTATGGCCATGTCTGACATGGCACTGGAGATACTCACAGGACTGAATCCAGATCGAATGGCTCGTTGGAAATAGAGTGGCATTGGCTTCAGAGGTTTTACATAGCATGATAACTCATCGTGAGCTGTGTCGTTACTGAGCCCAGACTAGTCAGGCTTCATCTGACTAGGAGGCAGATCATGACTAACTTGTGGAGTTTTCAACCCTTTTTGCCTCCCTTCCTGTGCAAAGTCCATCATGGTCAGAATTTTTGCATGTTGTCTACAGCTTCCTTCCCAAGCCAGGTTAAAGGTCTAACAATGAGCCACATTGTTCCAAAATTTTCACCCTTAAAAAAATCACTTTCAACCCCCTGAATATTCTCCAAACCACATATATATTTCTATATAGCCCCCTAATATTTCCTCTGTACATGTAAGGTCTGCTTCTGATTTGATCAGTCAAGCACTTGGCTTACAACTGGGCAGTGGCAGGATTCACAGTCTGAGGACTGTTTTGTCTGCCTTACATGTAGCATCATATCTGGAGAGTATATGTTCTGAAAACATCCCCTTTCTTCCCAACTTGTTCAAACACAAGACGTGAAAATCTTGTTACAAGTGGTCATAAGTGCTGAAAACTTCTGTTTACTATATTAAAACCTATGCGGGGACTGATTCCAACAATTTTGAATGTTGACCACATCAGTAGCAGATAATTACTTCCCAGAAAAAAATTTAGAAATATTTGGTCACTGTACTAACACAAGCTCAGTAACAGCTTGGTTTCTTTGTTCTGTGAGCATGACAAAGAAAATCTACTGCATTTTCTTGGATGACCTTAATATATTTTCCTTTTCACTTTTTAACTTGGCTTAAAATATGATACAGCAATTTTCAGGTAGAAAACGAAAGACTAAAAAAGCATGTAATTCAGCTCACAATGGATTTTACAGGCCTCAATGGAATTAATTACTGAGAACTTGCACATGTAGTAATTAATTTCATGCAATTCAGCACCATCTGCAGATGCATTATTTCCTTTCAAAGCTACTATAATTTGATGTAAAATAGAAATTGTTAGGAGTTTATATGCAGCAAAAGCTTTTGTATCTTGTTTATGCCAAAGCAATTAGATAAGGAAATTAAATATTATGTGAAAAACATAACCTCTTTTTCCACCGAAGAGAAAATGACTTCCAGTTGTTGGTAAGGGAACTGCTTGCAATTACACAGATTGGGAAAAAGAAACTTTGATTTTGGACTGGTTTTCTAGTTTAAGAAAAATCATGGGTTTTTTTGGCAGGAATCACTTATCATTTGCAGGTGAAATATATTATTGCATGAAACTTTGTACAAATTGCAAGAAAACCTACTGAATATACATCACTCGAATTCCAAAACTACCTTATATTATTTACATATAAGATACGTAAAAATGTTACTTTAATTACTTTTCCCTTCATCAGCTTGTATATATCTTGTCCTGGAACAGAAAAAAACTGACTGCAAGAAATGACACGAGCTGCTTTTCTTCTATTCAAGGGGGGTTTTATCTTTTTCAATCCCTACTCAGGGTTCATCTATACTGAAAAAACAATTCCATAAAACAAATTTAACCACTTTCTTAAGCAGTGCCCTGAAGTATTCAAGAGCATTCCTCAGTTGCATCTTTAAAGTCTATACAATGTACAGCCTGAAATGCTGTCAAAGAATAGATTAGAACAATTGTACTAGAATTTACTCTATGTATCAGCTGAAATACCAGTTTTGTGCTGGGGTCTCTGGAAAATCAGTTCTGATTTTTTCCAGATATTCACGTAGCACCTAACACAAGGGTTGATTCTGTTGTAATACTGTGACTGGGAAAGAGTATATGTTTGGGAGGGAGGCGATATTCACATAGCACAGCTTTTTTTCTGTGATACAGTAGGCAGCATTCATTGTTCTTTGTCAATGATATGTCAATAATGAACGGGTTACAGCCCCATTAATAGTGCCCATTTAACACAGGGTCACATTGTCACGGAATGGTTCCTGTTTTGAAAAAAAAACATGTAACTATTATTTACATTTACTGTAAGTGCAAGTTAGCACTTACAGTATTCAACTTCAGCTGAGAGTTCATTGCCCTTTGTGAAAAACAAACACTTTGGCAATAGAGAGCTGAACAGCCAAAGAGCGCAAGCCTCATAATTGCAAGAAGAGGTACAAGACCAAGTCAGGCTCTATATATTTTCCACTTGCTGATCAAAGCCTGGACATGGTTTTCCTTTCTGTCAAATATGCACTGAAGTCTCATGTCTAACAAGCAAACTAGATAACGGCATTAAAATTACATTCGGAGCTAAAGGAAATGCCGTCATGATAGTCATGTATGAGAATGGTACAGGGCGATACAGATGATTGATTTCAGTGCAATCGCTTATCAAAGAAAGCAGCAGTGTGCAAGAAAAACTCTGCAATGCATTTTACACAGAAAACATGAAGATGCAGGCAACAAGCCTATAGTGTTCTCACAACAACTATTAAACAAGCAGGGTATCTTTACCTAGATAAGCGAAGCTGGTGAAACATGAAACAATTACATCGAGGTGTCCTTATTTTTGAAGAGAGGTACTAATCCGGCTTTTTGGATGAATATGTACTGATATGGAGCTGGCGATTAGATCTGTAAATCCCCAGTTCAGTCTTAAGAAAGAAAAAAATTTGAAAGAATGAACATGAATATCATTTTGAGGGCCTGAATAGGGCAGTAAGTTTTTTTGAAAAGAGTCTTGAAATCACACTTTTAAAAATGCCAGAGGAATTGGTTATTTTTGTACTGTTCTTACTGTCATTACATTCACTGACAAGAGATGAATAGTTTAAGGGGAGGGGAGGCTAGAGAGATTCGCTCAGTCTACAGCCCTAAAATTTCCTCATGCCTGGATTGACTGCCATTTCCTGATCCTTCTGTGATGTTTATCACAATAGGTTATCACCAGCCTTTAATGTCTTATATATTCTTAATGGATATTGTCATCCTCCTTACTATGACAAAAGGGCAGAGTCATATAGTAAATGCAGGAAATATCATGAATTTAATGCATTCGCACAAAGACATTTCATGCTATGACAAAAAAGGCTCAGAATGTATGCAGTCTGATGATTAAATTGGGAATTGGTAAAACGAGAAAACAAAAAAATCTTGCAAATCATTCTTCCTCCAGACAGATTTAAGATTATGATCTCCCTGTTCTTGCTGCTGCCGCGCATGTACAAGCAATTCAACCTCATGAAAGTTTTAATTTAGAGGGTTTAAGTTCAACTCATGGCTTGCTTTTTTGACTGAAAAGAAATTATTTAGTCTAGTGAAATGTTACCATTATTTCTGGATGACCTTAAATAAACCAGCGATGTGATAAATTCATAGTTATTTAGTAAAAACATCCACTTTTACTTAAATGCAGTGTTCAACACATTTATTTTTGTGTTAGCCCTTCGTGGACTTTGTCTGTTCTGTTATATGATTACCCATTATTAAAATTATGAAACTGTTCCCTATGTAACTGTTTCTTTGGAATAGTTCAGGTGACAATAATATAATCACAAACCCATGACACAATGGCACGTGTCCTATGCTGTAATGAATGATATCAGAATCTTTTTCCATTTAGTCTTACAGAGGCCCCAAATGCTTCAGCAGACGTTGTGTGGGGATTACATGGCTTGCCACTATGTTGGTACAACAGCTAATTGCGCTGTAAATGAGGTAGAGAAACCTTTGACTGCCATACGCGCTCAAAGACTGATTCTTTTGATTTCTGGATAGCATAAATGGTCGCATTTTGTTTAACCCTGTTACATACTAAATCTCTCTGTAATGTCTAGTTTATGTAGCCAGAGCTGCTTCTCCATCATATCTTTAAAAAAGCAAAATATTGGTATAAGTTAGAATTGAGAAGCTAGACGGTTTTATCAGTCTAATGGTATATAAAAGTACATCAAAGAAACAAATATTCATAAACAAGAATGTGAGAAGACTGGCAATGCATAAAGGAACTGAAATATATTAAGAGGCTTATGCAGTAGGCTCGCTCTCCTTATATGAGTCTGTCGTGTTTTAACCCCAACCCGTAACTAAGCGCCATACAGCTGCTCGCTCGCCGTCCCCCCCCGCCCCAGTGGGATGAGGGGGAGAATCAGAAGAGTGAAAGTGAGAACACTTGTGGGTTGAGATAAGAACAGTTTAATAATTGAAATAAAATATAATATTGTCATAATACTAACAATAATAATAATAATAATTAACTCTAACGAAAAGGAAAATAACAAAAAGAGAGAGAAATAAAACCCGAGAAAGACAATCAATGCAAATGAAAAACAATTTCTCACTACCAGATGATTCCCTGCCTGTCCCCAACCAGCGATGATGCCCCCTGACCAACTCCCCCCAGTTTATGTACTGAGCATGACATATGGTATGGCATATCCCTTTGGCCAGTGCGGGTCAGCTCTCTCAGCTGTGCCCCCTCCCGGCTTCCTGTGCACCCCCTCACTGGCAGAGCACGGGAAGCAGAGAAGTCCTTGACTTAGTGTAAGCACTACTTAACAACAACTAAATCATCAATGTGATATCAACATTTTTCTCATCTTAAATCCAAAACACAGCACTATGCCAGCTATTTACAGAGAAAATTAACTTTATCCTAGCCAAAGCCAGGACAGACCCTTTGAACTGTACTCCTTCAGGAGTACAAGTTCAAACTTCTAAGTGTCTTCAAGCCTCTGTAAAGCCTTCCTTTCCAGTTTCCTAAAGCAACAGATGCAAGAAGATGAAATAAACAGAACTGGATTGAATGCTTTCATGTTTTCACCTTCTTCTTCTCTTCATTAAAAATTCTCCCATGTCAGTTAACACTGTAAATGCAGTCACAGCTTGGCACAAAGGACTCTATGTTTCATAGTGGTTGAAGTAGAAGACAAGTAACTTGAATACATTTATATAGGTAGACTTTTATTTCTTCCCTAGAAAATTTTCAAAAGTTAAGTGAAACATTTTACATTAAATGAAATAATATCTCTTTTTTGAACGTTCAGGATTCAGGTAAGAGATATGCACTTACAGAACAGCATAGGAATATCACATTCTAGTGAACAAAAAAAAATAACAGCTGCTTATTCAAACATTTAAGTCTCTAGAACATAGAAAATGTAGGCAACGTGATCTGCCACAAGACTTGCAAGGCATTTAAAAACAAGAATCTTACAGCACTCACCTACAGCTCCTACAAGCCGTAAGCAAGCAATTTTTTAGCACAAAATTCCTATGAGACCTTCCTATCTTTTCCTGTCCTAAATAACATTCACTATAAATACTGATAATTAATATACACAGATGACAGTGAGAGAATATTTAAAAAAAAACAACAAAACACAAACAACTTGCAAAGCAAGCCATTTGCCAATGATTGCCAATTTCCCTTTGTGTCCTAGATAATAGAAATACAATAATGTTTACTTCATCTCTACTCTCCTTATCACTGAAATTTTATTTCTAGAAAGCAGCTGCTTAAAAAAAAGAAATGTGTTCAATATCAGGTATTAATACCACCAAGACTTACTTCTAATGACAATAAGGACATAAGACATTGCTGCTCTATCTTCCAATTTTTGTAAGTATTCCCGGTGACAGAACATCTATGCTTCTTTTCAATCAACTTCAATATGTAGATATAAAAATATCTGTCATCCTAATGGTTTGTGTTCCCAGATGAGATTTATAGGTAGATAAATAAAGAAATAAAAGTTAATTTCTCTGTAGTCAACACTATATCCTTAAGAAAATGAGATAATACAATATCCTTCTGTCCATGAAATTTAAGAAAAAAATTGCTTGAGTTAAACCCAAAGAAATAAACATTATTTCTTTTTACTTTGGTAGATTTTGACTCAGACTTCACCAGGTTCATAATCTTGAAATAATTTTTCAGTCTACCTAGTCCCACTGTTTCAATGGGCACACTGCATAGCAGAAAAGATGCCTGCAAGATGTTCATGACTTTAGATAATGAAGTGACATGTGAATGTTTGTAAGCCAGAGGAATGTGCTTTGATTTGTTTGATTGTCCTGGTTTCAGCCAGGGTAGAGTTAATTTTCTTCACAGAAGCTAGTGTGAGGCTGTGTTTTGGATTTGGGATGGGAAAAATCCCAAAAACACCTTATGTTGATAAGGTGCTGATGTTTTGGGTTGTTGCTGAGCAGTCAAGGACAGTCCAGCTCCTCGTGCTGGGCTGCCAGCGAGCAGCTGGGGGTGCACGGGGAGCTGGGAGGGGACACAGCCGGGACAGCTGACCCAGGCTGGCCAAAGAGATATAACATACCATATGACGTCATGCTTGGTATATAAAGCTAGGACAAAGAAGGAGGAAGGTGGGGAGACGTTTGAAGTTATGGCGTCTGTCTTCCCAAGAAACTATTACGCGTGACGGAGCCCTGCTTCCCTGGGGATGGCTGAACACCTGCCTGCCCTTGGGGAGGGGGGAATGAATTCCCTGCTCTGCTTGTGTGTGTGGCTTTTGCTTTCCCTGTTAAACTGTCTTTATCTCAAACCATGAGTTTCCTCACTTTTACTCATCCGATTTTTTCCCTGTCCCACCCTGGGGGGGAGTGGCTGCGTGGGCTTGGTTGCCAGCTGGGGCTAAACCATGACACTGGTTTAGCTGTTGCTGTGGCAATTCCTGACTTTGGTGTTGTATCTAAGTTAAGGGTAGTGGCAAAAGAAAATAAACAAGTTTTCAATGCCATAGAAAAATGGCCAACAACTGTCAATTCTCCTGTGCTCCTGGAGCCCTGAGGTTCTCAAATTTACCCAAAGCCTGTTTCAAGCCTTCTCAGATCAGCAGGTGAAGGTGATTAGTGCAAACGAAGTACAGTGCCCTTTACCAATAGAGTGCAAGAGCAGTGTGGTCAGCAAAACATCCCCAGTGGTTGCTGATTCTCATAACCTATGGGAATTCACAACAGAGTCCAGTGAACAAAGTCCTCATCACACTTGCTACTGTTGAGAAAAGAATATACTAATGACCCTAGAACATGAAAGGAATAGTTTACAAACTATTGGTATAATGTAGATGTTTTAAAAACTTAAAAAAAAAAAATCAAACTGCACTTCATCAAAGGACAAAGACACGGTAAAAATAACCTCAAATTTACAGCAGTTATCTTTAAGAATTTGTGTATGGGTCAATTAGCATAATGTGAATTCTCAGGTTAAAAAAATTCAGCTGGAAATATAAGCATACTACTTACAAAAAACAAGTCAAAACAACCTAATACCTTTGTAAATCAATGTAACAATTGTGGATTCAAGAGAAGCAGCTTATCCGGTATATGATGACTCTCACATGAGACTTTTTAAACAAGCTAAGAAAACATAAGCAAGATTAAGTCATTCTGGAATAGGTCTCCTGTCAGAATGACACATGGAGTTCCTCAGACTTCGGCTCTGCATCCAGTCTTAGTCAACAATTCCATTTACGACCAAAAAAAGACAAACTAGAGAAGTTTTTTGGTGGTTTTTTTTTTTTTTAAATCTCTGCCAACAGGAGGCTGGTGGCACTGCGTGTATTTCAGAGGCTAGGATTCAATTCAAAATGATCTTGACAGAGTAGATAAATAGCCCAAAAAATAATCTAGCATGTGGAAGTAGGAATAGCTAACCACAAGCTGCAGAAAAACTTACTGGTTCTTTGGAAAAGGATCCTGAAGTTACAGTATATCAAATATTCAGTGCGAAACTACATCACGTTGTCGTGAAAAAGACAAACACTAGGATGAAAGATCTGTGATGTCTTCCTCTCACTCCATTCAGCACAAGAAATGTTTTCTTTACCGTATCATACCTGCTGTCTTCAGCAAGAGCATGAGTTCAGAATGCAGAACAATTAGAAAAACTTCACAGGATTAGATGCATAAATAGCAATCTGTTTAAAAAAAAACCAAAACTGAGGTTATTTAGTTATTGGTTATTTAAACCAATAACTGAGGTTATTTAGGATGAAGAAGGAATGTCTGGGAGAAGAATTCTGAAAATAGTCTCCAGTTCCCTAAAGACTGCTGCAATAAGGAAGAAATTAATCTCTACTCCACATGCAGAGTTGATATGAGAAGAAAATACCTTAAGCTACAAGGAGCAATAATTCAGGTGAGATATTAAGAAACCGTTTTTTAAGGCCAGAAGTGAAACCCTGGAATAGACTCCCTTGAGGCTGTGGCATCTTCATTGTTTGTGGTCTTTAAGAAAATGTTGAGCAGACCTTAGATAACAAGAGACAAAGAGTACTGAGAGACAAGAGTACTGAGAGAGCTGGCGGAGGAGCTTGCCAAGCCACTCTCCATCATTTTTCAGCAGTGCTGGTTAACAGGGGAGGTCCCACAAGACTGGAGGCTTGCCAATGTGACGCTCGTCTACAAGAAAGGCCGGAAGGAGGATCCAGGGAACTACAGGCCTGTCAGCCTGACCTCTGTACCGGGGAAGATTATGGAGCGGTTCGTCTTGAGAGTGCTCACAGGGCACCTGCAGGACAACCAAGC
>NW_010565471.1:0-264 GCF_000687285.1 Phaethon lepturus | reverse complement strand
GAAGGAAAGGCTGTGGACATTGTCTACCTGGACTTTAGTAAAGCCTTTGACAGCATCTCCCACAGCATTCTCCTGGAGAAACTGGCGGCTCATGGGTTAGACAGGATTACTCTTCGCTGGGTGAGGAACTGGCTGGATGACCGAGCCCAGAGAGTTGTGGTGAACGACGTTAAATCCAGCTGGCGGCCGGTCACAAGCGGTGTTCCCCAGGGCTCGGTTCTAAGACCGTTCTTGTCAATATCTTTATTGATGATCTGGATGAGG
>NW_010565470.1:0-9000 GCF_000687285.1 Phaethon lepturus | reverse complement strand
TCTTGTAGATGGGCGTCACATTAGCAAGCCTAATTATGATTATGGCATTATTTCTTGAATAGGAAAATCCCACATTATACATTTAAAATAGTCAAGCTTGGGATAAATCCAGTGGACTCAATTCCTCTGAAAGCTTTTTCCTTGATCTTTGCTGTTTGATTTCTGGCTCTGTCAAGTTGCACTGTTCCAAAACAGTGACAGTTTTGACAGCACATGACTAGAGACTGGAGAGACGACATACAGATCAAATTGCACATCAGCAGTAAAGTCATAAACTAGCAGCACAAGTGGATTTCCAGAGAGTAGAAAGCAATGGGACACTAGGAAGTGTGCTTACAGTAGGCCTTACCAGAAAGGTGCTACTCCCTGTGTACAGTGTAGTCTTTCAACTACTCATACTATAATCCCCAAAGACAGAAAATTTTGGTAATCCATTATTAAGATGACACACACAACTGGTCTAATATCTATGCAAAAGGAAATGGCAAAAGGACAAACATTTTGTAACAGAAAGAGAAGGAAGAAGAGAGATACATTTTCTTTACTCATAGAACAACATTTTGTGAAAATAGAATACAACTAGATTGTTTTGACAGAAAGGAAGCAAGTTCTTTAGTACATAGAAATTATGAGTACCTCTGTCTGCACAGAGGAACTCCCTCTTTGACTTTACCATGGTAAATTTAACTTTGTTCTTCTTCATCCAGTTGCTGAACTCTTGCTAGCAGAACGGACAGAAGAATGAGAAAGTCACAATAATGTTGATCAGCGTGTTTCCTGGAGTCAATCTGATGGCTCTTGCCAGTTGAGGTAGCACCAAATATCATAAAATGTGTTCTTGCTAAGAAGATTGGTATAGGAGTCTGGTATATGATAGAGAGCTAAGACATAAACTACTGAACTATGAATTTCTATGGAACAGCTTGCTAGCTGAGTCAGATTAGCCTCTGACCAATTCTAAGCAAGTATTTTGATTTGACAACTCATTTTTTCCTTGACTTGGTCAACATAAAAAGTAATTTCTCTGTCATAAAACCTGAATATAAGCTTCCAGAGCAGTTCTACTTTTAAGTCATCTTAGTGGCAGTAAGTAACATCCATGCAAAAATGAGGTATATGCATTCTTTTTGACAGTGGATATTATTCCAAGAGGCCTTCTGAAGACACTGGTAGAGAAGGAAAATAAAACAAAGAAAAAACTGAAAGAGTTGTAAGCCCTCTGGAATGATAGCAGTGGATGTTTTACCTAGGAACATCACCTAAGCACCACATATTTTTAGCTTATGTCAAGAGTTAGCACAGCCACAGACCAAACTGTAAAAAAAAAAGTGTTTGTTCATTTACTCCTCCTGAAGTCCTTATTTAATAATTTCATAAATTATGTATTCCTCTGGCTAAATCAGAGGTAATAACTTAGTACTTCTTTGCCTACTGTGATATGACATCATTCAGCACACTACTAACCTTGGATGGGGTTACCTACTGGGAATGATGTGTCATAGTCATCTTTGATGTTGTAGTATCATAGAATCATAGAAACTTTGGGTTGGAAGGGACCTTTAAAGGTCATCTAGTCCAACCTCCCTGCACTCAGCAGGGACATCTTCAACTAGATCATGCTGCTCAGAGCCCCGTCCATCCTGACTTTGAATGTTTCCAAGGATGGAGCATCTACCACCTCTCTGAGAAACCTGTGCCAGTATTTTACCACCCTCATGCTGAAAAAATTCTTCCTTACTATATAGTCTGAATCTACCCTCTTTTAGTTTAAAACCATTACCGCTTGTCCTATTGCTTCAGGTCCTGCCTGAAGTACTAGAAGGCTGCAATAAGGTCTTCCCAGAGCCTTCTCTTCTCCAGGCTGAACAACCCCAACTCTCTCAGCCTGTCCTCATGGAAGAGGTGTTCCATCCCTTGGATCATTGTTGTGGCCCTCCTCTGGACCCTCTCCAACAGGTCCATGTCCTTCCTGTGCTGGGGACCCCAGAGCTGGACGCAGGACTCCAGGTGGGGTCTCACCAGAGCAGAATAGAGGGGCAGAATCACCTCCCTCGACCTGCTGGCCATGCTGCTTTAGGTGCAGCCCAAGATATGGCTGGTCTTCTGGGCTGCGAGCGCACGTTGCTGGCTCATGTCCAGCTTTTCATCCACCAGTACCCCCAAGTCCTTCTCAGCAGGGCTGCTCTCAATCCCTTCATCCCCCAGCCAGTACTGATACCGGGGGTTGCCCTGGGGGTTGCACTCCCCACAGTAGGGACTTTAAGAGCTGAAACCTCTGTGAACAGTCTCAAAACTATTGTGGCTCCCTGCAGGGCACGGGAAAGCTCTGGTATAATTTTTTTAAGCAGACACAGGTTGTCATTTCATGTTTTTGGAATTCTCTAATCCTAACATTTCCTTTGATATTTACTTCTTTTTACAAGCTCACTTTTTTACAGGATCAGAAAATCACAGAGTCATTCAGGTTGAAAGGGACCTCCAGAGGTCTCTAGTCCTCCCTGCTGTATGCAGGGTCAATAGTGAATCCAGACCAGGTTGCTCATGGTTTTGTTCACTTGAGTCTTGAAAACCTTCAAGAATGGCCATTCACAACTTCTCTAGGCAACCTGTTCCAGTGCTAGTTTTCCCCTTTCATTCTTCTAATGTTCACACACACAAAGCTGAGACATCCATCAGATTCGCCAGCCTTCTATCAAGACTATGTCTGCACATTTCAATAAACACTTCAGGTTTGGGTTTTTTTATTACCTAGAAAATTATCTGAATAATTATTTTTCCATTAGAATCAGGATTTCATGATAATATGGAGACAACATAGTTATGATACACACACTTGCCACAATATATTACCTTTGTTGGGATATTCTGAGGAATACAAGTGAGTGGAATTTCTGGAACCAGTTACCCAACAAATTCCAGAGTGAGGGAATGAAGTAACTTAATATATTCCAGTTTTGTTAAACTTTTTGTTTACTTCTGACTTGCTTTAATAGAAGGAAAGTATACACTAATACTGGAAAAACACTGAACTGGCTCTAATTACCTGATTATTATTATTAGAATTTCAAAAGGTCTCTTGACAGGGTTTAATACTACTTTACTGCCTGCACTATCAAAACTGATTAAATCTATTATATTATATATATAGCAATAGAATCATTTGTTCAGAAATGAAAAAAAGGTCAGCTCATTAGTCTGATTCAGCTTCTTTTACAGTCAATGAAGAGGTATCATGAAAGATGACTCAGAAACTATAGCAGATCAAACATTTCAGACACTAATGTAGGAGAAAATCTTACTGCTGACTGCAAACTGGATGAAGGCCATCACAGCAGAGCCAAGATTTTACCCAAAATATCATTTTCCAGGCTGTTTCTTTTTGTTGTCTGCTAAATAAATGTAACTACTTCAGTGCACTAACTCCACCTCAATCCCTACCAAATGTTTTAGTGTGTTTTCATGGTTTTTTTCTTTCACTAGACAATCCCTGCATGGGTAAAACTCAGGTAGATTTAAGTTTTGAGATGTTATTAGTAAATCTACAAAAAACTAACTTGTATGAACGTGGAAAGTGGTTCCTGTGGAGCAGTCATACACATTCTGGAAAGTCTCTTATACTCCCATTTTGGCCATTGCATCTCCTGACTAGAACGTGCTTATGAATAATTCACTGGGGCACAGTGCTGTTGGGTTGGAGAGGAGGGTTACAACAAACAGCTGGTCTGCATTTAAAAACTTTTATAGGTATTCTGGTTTTGTGCATCCCAAGTAGTTTCTGAATGCATTCTGAAATATTGTGAAGTGCTTCTCCAACCATTCAGGAGCCAACAAAAATAATCCTACCTCATTTTCATAGGAAAAAAATTACAAAGCCAGATTTAGCAAAAAAAAAAAAAAAAGGATTAGATGAATCAAATTGAAAAATAAGACCCTTATGTTTGAGGAAATACCTCTCCACATAGTCATTTGTGATTGCAGGTAGCAAATTCTCTTGCCCAAATTACAGGCTTTCTTTTCCAATTTTCATGTGCAAATTTTAGGGTTAAACAGGATCCAAGTGATTTACTGGTTATATATTAGTCCCCTGCTCAGGGTTGAACATCATCCATGGAACACGCATTCAGTCAAAATAGTGCCAGTGACTGCTCAAAAAGAGACATGCTCAATCCTAAGCAAAGCCCATCCAATGCAGCTCTTATCTGCACCTGGAGTTGACTGTACTCATAAAGGATAAGAATCTGGCATCTTTCCCTGGACTGTGGATTATAGTGACTTCTGAGGAAGCCACACCAGAACACAGATGGCAAGAGCTCTCCTAAGACCAGACACTGGCTTGGTTTGTTCTTAATTGATTCTACGAGCTGATGCATTGTGTTTAAAACAACAAAAAAAACCCCCATATGACAAAAGCTACCCTCAACAATCTGTCCTTTTTTTTACCTCCAAGACCAGCAAAAGTAAGTCAAATACTTTTTGTTTTCTCTTCAAAGTATGTTTTCAATTTCAGGCCAGCCAGTCAAGAAGACATCTGAAAACTTCAACATCTCATATAAATAACGCTTGATCACTATTTTTCTAATTGTTGAGAATCCAAAAAAGTACTTTCATTGTTAAAAAAACCTGAAGGGAACAAAATGAAATCCCTGTTTCTAGTGATTTTTGCTAATTAACAGAGCTGAGGGCTAAAACTGTCCTTCTAGCCATAACAGCATTGGACCATCATGGATAACACTATCTCAGTAAACAAGGGTAGCTTTTACCTGCGATGTGCTGGGAATCACTAGCCAGATGAAGTAAATCTGAAGAGTATTTTTCCATTAGTTTCATTATCATCAGTCCTCAGGGTAGAGAAAGTAAATTCTGTGCCCAGATTGAATATGGTACAGGGCTGAACAAATGGATATCATGCATGTAATTCCCTATTTGATGAGGGTTTTATATATACGTGTGTATGTATACGGATATGCTTCCCACTTTTGCTCAGTACTATGCTGACAGAATCTAGAAATAAACAGCAAGTGTGTACAATTTAAATGTGTGCTTTTAAATAAAGCAAAGCTTCGGGTTTGTTTTTTGAGGTATTTCTGCTCTTTAATAACTAGCAGGTAGAACTTGGCTTAAAAATAGTCATGACAATTTATTTTTAATTACCATTAACCTCAGCAAATCTGTTTTCCTTTGTGTCCATCCCTAGCGGCACGGTAAAAGCTCCCACTCTGAACTAACACACAGGCCATCACAGAGCCCAGATGCCAAGCTGCTGAAAATATTCATCCAGCAGCAGCATCTGGCCCCTTGGTGGGCTCCGCAGGCAGTGAAGCTGACAGCTCTGAAGTTGCCTGTGGGTCTGTCATGTAGTTAGGCTGCTACCCGAACTGACTTTTTCCACTCAGTGCCATTTTTCTTTGACTTACCTTTGATCCTGAGATATTTGCGTATCATTATGTGCTTGAGAAAAAGTTCCTCTGTAAACCTCTTACGAGCCCTCTGTGTTTGTGCATTCTTAAAGTAAGAGGTGATATCACACGAACACAGAGTCATGATGTGCATTACTTGTGATGTTGTCACGAGATAACCTCTCTCACTGCTTACATAACACATCCTATGGTTAATACAAATGACATGCGATATCCTGAGAAATCACGCAAGATCTAATAGCAGCCCTATAAATGACACAAGACATGACCGTAGGTACCTTTCAAGCTACACATTAATGTATTCATGTGTTAGTCTCTTACGGAGGCTCATTTTACTTTTCCTTTCTACTCCGATTACCATACCCATTAGCAAAGGTCTACAGCACAGCCGAATCCCAAGCAAGCAGACAGCCCGCACTCTGGGAGGCTGGCAGGAGGGGACAAGCGCAAATAAGAGAAAGGATGCAAGCTAGCCAGCACAGTGGGGACAGGAACTGGGGGAAAAACAGAAGAGACAAAATGATGATGAATCAAGTTCAAGGAACATTATAGACACGACCAGCTCTTAAGAATTCATCTAGCCTCCACAAACCATTCATTCCTAGGTAGGGGGCAGCTCCTATTGCCTTTAAGAAAAATGTGTATTGTTGTTTCTCAACTCCCTGCTTCTTTCCTGGAAGATATTTGTCCCTAAGCATCCCCTATTATAATGCATTTTGTGACAATAAAACAATGACCAACTTTTTCTTCCCTAAATATATCTATTCCTAACTTCCAGATATTATGAGGCTCTATAGCCATTTTTACTGTGAGGTTCCCTTTCATTTTTTAATGCCAGAAGATGTAATACACTAATTCACCCAGAAAATCATATTTAATTCTTGTTAAATCTAGAACTAATCACCTCTAAAAGAATAAAGGTATTTTGATTTTTAACTGTTTTGGCCTATGAAATATTATAGGCTCCATTATGAATTCTAGAATACATTCAAAATGAGAACTTTTCTAGATTCTTCGATTCAGCAGTATCGAAGTTAGCCCCAGGACAGACGTAACAAAATCTTCAGGGACTGCAACCAGCTTAATTCTAAGGCTTCTTCAATAACTAACTGCAAGCCACCAAGTGCCTCTCTTCTAGTGACTCTAAAGAAAATGCTGGGGTGATTCTCTGAACCTGGCGCCACAGAGATAATGATAAACTACACCTGTGTCAAAATAAATCCTGTTGTGTATATAAATACAGAGTTTGTTTGGGAAGGCAGAATACAAATTGTGAATTGCAGAGTTCACCTCATACAAGCTGCCAAAACCTTGACTCAACAACTACTCCAGCATTTCTATGTGCTGCACTCAGGCTCTTCTGCCACATGAGTCCAAGCCAAAAAAAAGCAGGAGCCTGTTGTTCCTGCAGCCTTTATGAGCTTTGCCTATTTTAATAGTCTGGTTGGGATGCTGGAAGGTAATACATAGTAAAAATTCATGCTCGTACATATGGTGTGGGAAATGGAATAACAGTAATTGACTTGCTTCCTTATTTGGACTAAATAATAATAATAAAAATAATAAAAATAAAAAACAATAAAATAATTGACAGAATGAAAAATTTGGGTCAAATCTTTGGAGAGACTTTTCATTTGATTATGATTTGGGAGTCATTTTATGGAATGACCCACCTGATTAGGTTTCTGGTTCTAATATATTTATGTCAACAATTGCTTAGTGCCTGGCAACATCAACTCAGGAGAGCTTTACCAGCATGTTATAAACTCAACTGAAAATTTTCATATGCTGCAGGTGAAAATTCTGGGACTGACAATTTTATCACAGAATCACAGAATCATTAAGGTTGGAAAAGACCCGTAAGATCATCAACTCCAACCATCAACCCAACATCACCATGCCTACTAAACCATGTCCTGAAGTGCCATGTCTACGTATTTTTTGAACACTGCTAGTGATGGTGACTCCACCACCTCCCTGGGCAGCCTGTTCCAATGCTTGACCACTCTCTTCATAAAGAAAATTTTCATAATATCTAGTCTAAACCTACCCTGGTGCAACTTGAGGCCATTTCCTCTTGTCCTATCACTAGTTACTTGGGAGAAGAGACCAACACCCTCGTCGCCACAACCTCCTTTCAGGTAGTTGTAGAGAGCGATAAGGTCTCCTCTCAGCTTCCTCTTCTCCAGACTGAACAACCCCAGTTCCCTCAGCCGCTCCTCATAAAACCTATGCTCCAGACCGCTCAACAGCTTCACTTCCCTTCTGTGGACACGCTCGAGCACCTCAACATTCTTATTGGAGTGAGGGGCCCAAAACTGGACACAGTATTTGAGGTGCAACCTCATCAGTGCCGAGTATAGGGGCACAATCACTTCCCTACTCCTGCTGGCCACACTAGTTCTGATACAGGCCAGGACGCTGTTGGCCTTCTTGGTCACCTGGGCACACTGCTGGCTCATGTTCAGTTGGCTGTCAACCAGCACCCCCAGGTCCCTTTCCACCAGGGAGCTCGCGAGCCACTCCTCCTACAAGCCTGTAGCGTTGCATGGGGTTGTGACTTTTTTAATCTGTTTGTTTCTTTTAAAAGAACCCAACATATGAAGTTCAGCAATCTGTAAACCATACTTGTTTTTTCTCAAGTATCCCACAGCCAAAAGAATTGCTACCTCTACATGGCACTGCAGCTACAAAAAAAGTTTTAAAACAACCCCAACCATTCATGTTGATTAAATTACAGTTTATTATACCAACCTTCACTATAAAATATGTGCCCCTCATAAAGCTCATAGACTCATAGAATCGTTTGGGTTGGAAGGGGCCCTTAAAGGTCATCCAGTACAATCCCCCTACACTCAGCAGGGACATCTTCAACTAGATCATGCTACTCAGAGCCCCGTCCGACCAGACTTTGAACGTTGCCAAGGATGGGGCATCTACCACCTCTCTGGGCAAACTGTTCCAGTGTTTTACCACCCTCATTGTGAAAAATTTCTTCCTTACATCTAGTCTAAATCTACCCATTTTCAGTTTGAAAACCCTTGTCCTATCACAACAGGCGGTGCTAAAAAGTCTGTTGCCACCTTTCTTAGAAGCCCCCTTGAAGTACTGAAAGGTGTTCCCGGAGCATCCTCTTATTCAGGCGAAACAAGCCCAAGTCTCACAGACCGTCCTCACAGGAGAGATGTTCCATCCCTCTGATCATCATTGCGGCCTCCTCTGGACCTGCTCCAACAGGTCCATGTCTTTCCTGTGCTGAGGGCTCCAGAGTTGGATGCAGGACTCCAGGTGGGGTCTCCCCAGAGTGGAGTAGAGGGGCAGAATCCCCTCCCTCGACCTGCTGGCCATGCTTCTCTGGATGCAGCCCAGGATACAGTTGGCCTTCTGGGCTGTGAGCGCACATTGCCGGCTCATGTCCAGCTTTTCCAACCACTAGGACCTCCAAGTCCTTCTCCATGGGGCTGCTCTCCATCCCTTCCTGCCCCAGCCTGTATTGATACCAGGGGTTGCCCTGACCCAGGTGCAGGACGTCGCACTTCACCTTGCGCAACCTCATGACATTCACATGGGCCCATGCCTCGAG
>NW_010565469.1:0-12685 GCF_000687285.1 Phaethon lepturus | reverse complement strand
TAAATGATGGAGAGTGGTTTGTCAAGCTCCTCCGCCAGCTCCCTTACTACTCTCAGGTGGATCCCATCAGGCCCCATAGTCTTGTGGGTGTTCAGGTGGTTTAACATGTCCTTAACTGTTTCTTCCTGGATTATGGGTGGGTTATTGTGCTCTCCATCCCTTTCTTCCAGCTCAGGGGGCTGAATACCCTGTGGATACCTGGACTGGCTATTAAAGACTGAGGCAAAGAAGGCATTAAGTACCTCAACCTTGTCCTCATCTTTGGAGACAATGTTCCCTGCCATATCCAGTAAGGGATGGAGATTCTCCTTGCCTCTTTTTTGTGTTAATATATTTGTAAAAGCATTTTTTATTATCCTTTACAACTGTGGCCAGACTGAGCTCTAGGTGGGCTTTTGCCTTTCTAATTTTGTCCCTACTTGACCTAATGACATCCTTGTACTCTTCGTGAGTTGTCTGCCCCTTCTTCCAGAGGTGATAAACTCTCCTCTTTTCCCTGAGTCCCAGCAAAATCTCCCTGTTCAGCCTGGCCAGTTGCCTTCCCCGCCGGCTCTTCTTACGGCACATGGGGACCGCCTGCTCCTGTGCCTTTAAGATTTCCTTCTTGAAGACCGTCCAGCCTTCCTGGACCCCTTTGTCCTTCAGGATTGTCTCCCAAGAGAGAATGTTAATATTTTTTTAATACATGGATATGTTAATATTTCTGATGTTAACCCCAGAGAGTTCTTCTGTAGCTGTATAACTAGTTCTGAGTATTTAAGAAAACTGTCTAAGATGAGAAAGAAACAACATATACTTTTGACTCAGATTTTTTTCCACTTAGCAACATTCCTGTATGTTTTAAATAGTAAAGTTCCAAGCCAGCCTACTTTGATACAGAGCAAAGTTCAGTATCTCAATTCAATGTAGTTTAACTTCATGAACATAGGTTATATTGTTGGAATGAATAGGTCTAATTGTGTTTAATGTTAAACTTCTGTTTTATAAAATATTGATATTAGTCTGTAGCAGTGCCATGGTTTTCTCAGATTTTCTTTCATTGCTGCAGATCTAAATCCTGGGAAGCGGGAATTTGGCATCCATTTAATCTACATGCACTGATTTCAGTAATCTTTGGAAGCTTTTGTTATCATGCTGCATCAGGATGTTTAACTTCATTTATAATACTGTTGACAGTACTTTCTATTGCCTCACCCTGCCTCTATTACATCTGTAGAAACCAACCTTTCTGAAGTGATAGCATTTCACTTCTGAGAGAACAAAACACTGTAGAGAGAGGCCAAACACTGGATTACTAGATTTTAAACTATAGGTCCTATACTATTAGTCTCATTTCAGATTAAATTTTAAGGAGACATTCCACACGTATGAACATATTACCTGAAAGTCATGCAGATAACCCTCTGTATTAGTTAAAATCTGTACTCTAGAATCAACTTTTGCTATTGTTTTTATGCACTAGGTATTCATGAGTGTTGAAAATTTCAATATTAGCTCAGTCCCTCTCATACAATTGTGTACTGTCTTTTCACTGTCGAGTAAAAGACTTATTCCCTGTTTTGATTATGCAGTTTTTAATTGTGTTTTGTGCTTGGCATTGAATTACCATATGTTTGTAGGATTATGGTTATTTTAAAATGGAACTATTTTGCATGAGAAATCATTGCTGCAAGGATATTTCCTGGTAAATGTTAGATATTTGGAATTTACTTATGCTTAAGGGCACATTTAGCATCGTAACAGTCTCTGATAAGCAGAAAGTAGGTCACATTATCTAGCATCACTAGGATATTTGGCAAATTTCAGAGTTTTATACTTTGCTAATGATAATATTTTGAGGAACACTGTAAACTACTTCTGTAATTAAAGTTTTTTAAATCACATTAGACTAGGCTTAGCATAAGTGAAAGTTGCATTTGCCAAAGTCTGGAACATAGACTTCCATTTAATCAAGAGTGCCAAAGCAGTTGAGTTCTTTACTACTTAATGTATTAGCTGCATATTTATGATCATCATCACTTGAAATTTTGAAACAGTGAGAATAGATTAATTTCCACAGATTATCTGCAAACCAGTGATTACCTTTTATGGGGATTAAAATATTGACCACCAGATTAAAAAAACACTAGTGGAGAATAAAACCCTTTTCTTCTCCAAAGCAGAACTTAAATGGGTATCTGACATGCAATATCATGCCTGTGCAATTTTGTCCATTTCTAATGAATCTTTGACCAACTAAAATATTGGGGCAAGGCTCACAACTATTGCTATGAAATCAAGGTACAACAGTATGCCCATTGAACACAAATGAATTTGATCCTTATTGTACTACATTTCATATCACCTAAAGTTACCTGACTCAAGTATTTCAACTATAGGAATAATATAGTTACACTCGAGGTTTATGATAAGTTGTAAAGGCACTTCAAGAAGGAAAATAACACTTTCCATTCCAATACGGGGCAAGATTGAAGGACATCACCATTCTTGCCATTCACCTCTTCCCCCTACTTCTCTGTGTTTGCCTCTGTGTACACACAGCATTGTTTTGACCATTCAGTGTACCTTTAAAAGAGAATCCAAATATATCAGCACAGATTTTTGTGTGCGGTACCTTATGCTGTTTATTAGCCCTCCTATCTCCAGTACTATGGATTATTCTGCTTTCCTTTTCCTCAGCTGTTAAGCTCAAAGACAGGCTTGACACTTTGGCAATTTTATTGTCCCCTTTGGATAGGAACTGATGTCTGAACTTCTTTGTCTTAAGAGGATTTTTTCCATTTGTTGATTCCACTGTCAAATTTGGTCAGTACTGGAAAAAGTACACAAAAGCCAGTCCCGTTGATAATATCTGTTAATTTTTCTGCAAGGTAGCCTTCCTTTGCTCCTACCCTGCCATTGTATTAAGAGGAAAAATGCAAAAGCCTAATGTGAGGGTAACTGGCAGAAAACAAAAGATACAGCGGTACATGGGGAGCCTCAGTTAAATAACACTGCAGGTCCAAATTTGATTACCTCAGTTCCTTTTCCTTTTCCCTCAGGCATTACTGTACAGTTACTATATGATTGAAAAAGGCAGGATTTTAATGTTAGGACATGTAGTGTAAAAGATCTCAAGCAGGCTTGTTAAAGACAATGGATTACTCCAATGTGCCTCATTAATCTCTCTGATATCTAGCTTACTATGTTTCATACATCTGCCTCTTTGGATTTGTTTATATTTCAGGCATTTTTCAAGTTTCTTCTTTTTTTTTTTTGCCATATCAGAAGATGAGAATGTGATGACTAAAGATGTAGTAAATATGGATCCCAGGCTGTACTTACAGCTTAGTAGTTTGTGTATTACTGATTCTACTTTCTGAATCTTCCTAATATTACTACCAAGTCCATTTCCAGAGCATATTTTAATAGAAGTTGACTGTGTTTACAGATGGGAAGTGGATGCACTGAAAAATACTTATTATTCCTTTAGGAATAACTGATGGGAAAAAAAATCCTGTACTATGAAATTACTAATGAAAATTGTTAAAAATTTTGTATGTGTACATACAAAGGATCAAAGGGTTGATAATTTCATAGTCTTTGCATCATTGTACTACTTTTCTACTGTTTTATCGAAATATATTTTAGAATGTACATGAGCAAAACCCAAAAGATTTTATGTTTTGTATAATCTCTGCAGCAGACTATCTTGTCAAAGTTACTGAAAATGGCTTTCAGGCAAAAACAAACTCTACTTCCCAAGAGGAGAAATTTCTATTCTTCCCTAAAAGTAAACTACCTCAAATCTACACTTAGTTTTCATAAGTAAGTAAATAAATGAAATTAAATAAATGCTTTTTCTCTAAAGGAAGAGAGCCTTTGAGGTGACTCTTCATGTGAGCAATATGTGACAGGAAGTTTGTGACTTGTGTCACCAAACTTTGGGTGTTTACAACACAGATATCTACATCTAAGGTACTTGTCTAGGCTGGCACTGCCATCAACAGAACTCTATTCCACATACGCATCCCGAGCAAGACCCAGATGCACAAAGATAGGTGTCCACTTGTGTGTGCGGTTATTATTAGAGTTCGTGTGAAGCTGGAAACAGTTCTTTTTTTCCTTTCAGTTCTAAATTCACACTGGTAAAGAGATGAATGGGAAAAGTTGTGTTTTGCTTTCGTCACGGCGGCAGCTTTCAGAGGAGCTGGGAATAGAACCGGCTTTCTGACTTTTGTTATACTTCACCTTCTAGCAGAGCTGGACATGAGGCTACATGAGCAGATTTCAAGTGAAGATAAATCATTTTTTAAAACTGTCAATCTGAATTCAGAAGAAGACAAAACAATAATTACTTAGTTTTTGTCCTTTTCAGTAACTTTGTTTAATGGAAATTTGCATTTTGAAACAAAATTATGTTTTTGGACTGGAAATTGAAACCCATATATCTAAGCCAGATATTTTTGTCTTTTTAAAACTTTAAAGGCTCAATCTCCAAAACACAGATTATTTTCCAGAGATTTCTGATTATGAAGAAAATTCTGAATAACTTTATTCACTTCTTAAACCACTTCTTGTCTAAAATGAAGAGATATTGATTTATGCTTCAGAGCTTGCTGTGAAGCAGGAGCCAATGCTCAGATTGAAATTGCTATCACATTCCCATTTAAGTTTAGTCATTATGGATTTTTTTTAGCTTTTAAGTTTACCTTTTCCATGCAGTTTCTTTTTTCAGAGATCTGAATATTCATTTTCTTTTCCATTAGTGGGATATGCTAATTTTCTTAACTTCTGTTTTGTACATTTTATTTCTCTATACATGTTAGCAAGGCTATATTGTACTTATTGTCCCAGATAATTAGTCCTTAATGTTCCATAAAATTACAGGCTACTAATATTTAAATATCTAAGCTGTGGTATACAGCAATTTATCATGTTTTCTTACCAATTGCATTGATCTCCTATGTCATTTAAGGCTTAATTATGATTAAGAATATTTAATAGATTTCAAATCACTTTAATAAATTGACCTTACATTGCTCAGACTTTATAGAGGACTTCTAAAAATGAACAATGTAAACTGTTGTAGTTCAAGTGAGATTTTCAAATAAGAATTTTGTTTTCCTCACACTTTTGGTAGCTGACCAGACTCCTAGTCTTATTTTTAAAGTGTTTCCTTTAAAAATAATTGCTTAACTTTCTTTTTTTTTTTCTTAGTTATGATAAACTTTGAACAAACTTTGTTAACTGAGAAGAACCTTTATTTCCTCCTTGATTTGTTGTGAAACTTGTCTGGGCTTCATTCTTATGGATTTGTGAACATCAGGTCTTTAGCTTTGAAAGAACTCACAGTTAAAAAATGGAACTTTCCTATTGATTTATATTAAAAGTAACAACAGATAGAGATGCATGGATGTCCATGCACATATTCCTTTGCATAAGTAGTGATAAAACTACTGGCTGACCCTAGAGATCTTAAGATATTGGAGTGATATAAGATCTTTTTCAAATTGACAGGTGTTATACAAGTGGTTTTAGGACGTGCAGCAGAACCCTTCTGATATCATCTAGCTTCAAATCGAACAGAGTTAATGGCAAGCATTGGGATCTAGTCACACTTGTTCTCCTGCCTGTGGGCCCCGAG
This sequence comes from Phaethon lepturus, assembly GCF_000687285.1. Lineage (NCBI taxonomy): Eukaryota > Metazoa > Chordata > Aves > Phaethontiformes > Phaethontidae > Phaethon > Phaethon lepturus. The sequence goes on along the minus strand of NW_010565469.1, from coordinate 7,059 downwards.
CAATGTAAAAATTGCCTGAAAGACAATAGATATTTTTGGATAACGTGAAGGGCTTTGCATTGGGCAAGTCTGGATGAGAAATTTTCTTTATTTGGGCATTTAAAGAGTGTGACTGATACAGTTAACTGGCTAGATTTTAAAGCCTCTTCCTTATAAAACCCTGAAGGAAGACAATAGGTATAACCCCATAATTATGGCCATGCCTATTTCCACTGCTTGCATCTGTTCCAACTTCTTCACAGCACTAGCTGGGTGGGGTAAAGCACATCTATGGTTCTATAATTTAGTGAGCTTGGTTGCCTGCAGTACTTACCAAACGTTAAATATGCATCTACTGCACTTTTTTTTTTTTTTTAAATCTTAAGAGAAAAGGGTGGAAAAGAGATTTTTCAAAAGGAAGTTAAACGACAGACCCAAGTTGTCTTCCTTGTGTTTGTGCCTTCTACTCGGGTTTGACACTTTTTGGTTTTCTCACCTCAGTATTTGTCTTTATGGCCTGGGCTGTATTAGGGAACTACATACTTTTTTTTGACCGTGTAATTTTCTTTAAAGGTTGATTTCATAATAATACATGGGAGTTGTAAATGCATCCTTATAAATTCATTCTTCTTCAAAAGAGAGAGTAACAACCATGAAAAGGATAATAGTAGAAAGGTTTAAGTGGTAGTCAAAGAAGGAGAATCTTTGTTCAAATCAAAGAACTGTAGATTCCTACTGTGATTGTGAGTTATCAAGTATCTCATGACCTTATATTATTTTACATGTCTGGTTGTAATCTTAGTAACCAGGTATCCATAGTAACATACATATTCCAAGGTAATTGTTTGATCAAAACCTTTTTATGATCTGATTTCTGAAGTTCTGATGCACTGTATTACTCATTTCACAATGAAATGCCCCACATTTCCATTTTTTGAATATTCTTTATCACACCACAGATTACCTTGCCCAAAAATTATCTTGTCACAGACTTTTTGTCTTATCAATAACAGGTAGGGCACTATGTATTATTAGTGAGGAGAGATTGCTCTATCTTACAGTACATTGTGTGTGTTGAAAGTAAATATATAAATTAAACAGAGTAGTTTAGAACATAACTCATGGATATGCTTATTTTAGCATACAGTAGGAGACACATTAAACTAAAAACATATTTCCTCTACTATGCCAACAAAAATATGAAAATATTAAGTGTTATAGATACATTTATGTTAATTTTATGTCATCTTTTAATAAATATGAAAAAAAACCTTTGCAGTTTTATAACTTTAAAACCAACATGAAGTATTGAACTGCTAAGAGATTATTTGAACATTCTGAAATAATAAAAAAACCCTAGACAACATTTTTATGCTGATAACAATTAGAATGCAGTGACACCCAGCTAATAATTTACATTCTGAAAAAGTTAAGTTGGAAAACACTTCACTTTCTGCCCTGAAGCCATCAGTGTGAGCGTTTTAGTTCAGGGAAACCTGGAAATGTTGAATATCTGTTGAATTGGTTGTGCTTACGTCCTCATGTTTCATAAAAGTCTGAAATGCTGTAAGTGATGAATTACAGGAGAGGATATTTTCTGTAGAGACGTGATCATCAGGTTTACTGCTCCGGCACTTCAAAGTTTTGATTGTAATCTGGATACTTTGGTGACTGGAAGACTTCTGGATCATATGTCAGCAATCAACATTTAATTTAAAAATGAGTATTTTCTATATGAAATCATCTTCAATATATTCTACAGAGAATAATATTTGTAACATCTAGATTAATTTATTCAAAACATATTGTATTGCATTTAATCAAAAAGCAGAAAATCACAGCATTTTGCCAGAATCTGTTACCGTACCCCTCCAAATTTTCTTATTGCAAGAAGGTAATTTTCTAATTTTTCCTTCAGCTCTTATGTTCTTCATTTTTCAGAGGAAAAAATAATCTCTACAACCCATACCTAATTTAGTCTGAAAGGTTATATATTTGTATTAATAATGGAGTATTTATTATTCATGAATTTTGTAATTGCATAATATTGCCTCAGATGATCTTTTAACATATTAGCTATTTTATTTCTGATAACTTTCCTCTCTAATGTAAGTAGGGCTGATACTCTTTTACCTTCTGCATATCACATTATTTTTAGTCATAATTCTCTACAGTTTTATTTCCTCATTATTGTACTGCAAATACAGAAAACAGGAAAGAGGTGTACACTAGTCCTCCATATTGTCATAACGATCCAGGTTATGGATGCAATTTAAGAACACATCGTACAACTTTTGCCCATACCTTTCTGCTGCATAAATGTGTACAAACTCCTTTTCTCTGCAAGCCATGTTAAATTTATGACTTTAACAACCAGTCTCATCACAATCATTGTGATTTACCTGATTTTTTTTTTTTTTTTTAATACCAAATGCTTTATATTGCCATGGGTAACCTAGTGATGGTTCAGGGTTATAAAACTTCATTGTTGATTCTCAGTATGTCTGAATGACTATACTGAATTTGAATACAGTGACTTGAAGAATCAGGTAAAATTAAGATAAATACCTATGGAATCAACAAATATGATCTGTTTTGGAATAGTTACTGATATTATAGCTCTGTTTCAATTTCAGCATTATTCCTCTCAAAATCAAGATCAAGAGATCTAATTCTTAAGAAGAAAGTAATTTTTATTTTCTTCTTTTTTTTAGGGACATGAACTTTTCTGTGTATTGTGTGACAGACTTTTCTGTTAACACTTAATATGAAATGAAATGTTTGATTAAAAAGATATGAAACCTGTCCTGCAGAACTGACAAATTAAATACAGAGCTGATGCAAATAAGAGTGCATGGAGATGAAAGGATTATTTACCCAGCAATACATAGTGAAAGCAGTGGATATTTACTGTATTTATTTACTAACTTGATGGGCAAGTTTCTTTTGGGTAGATTGACAAAATTTAGATGACATAAAATTAGAAGTTGATAGATATGTAATAGGCTATTTCAATTCATTTGATTTTGACTGAGAATCAGGCTCAATTTTTAATGTTTATCATGCTCTTGAATAAATGGAATAAAAATTTATCTGAATATATGGCAATTAATGCATATAAATTAATAAAATATAAGTGGAACACACATTTTCACATAAGAGAAAACTTATGGAAATATTTTTTTTGCTGTAATTGTTAAAGCAGCTTTTTAAGAAGAGTAAAAATTTACTCCATCACAGACTTGCTCATAGAAAAATATTAATTTTATGAAACTATGAAAACATTGTGGTGACATCTTAATTCTGGTAACTATTGATAAATACAGGTTTTGAAGAGATGGCAAACGTACATTCCTAATAGCTACTACTCTGAAAGTCCATTTTAAGGTTAATGCCGCCCAAACAAATGAAAGGGGTATGTTAAGTAATTTCTTTTAAATTTAGAACAACACACTTAATCCCTGTTGTTAACCAGAATACAGTAATAAATTACACAGATTTAGTTCCCTTTATGTTATCTTATTTCTGCTAGGAAGAGAAGTCATCTCTATTCTCTCTCTTCTCTAGCCTTCATTCAAATAATTAGACTGCACAGTCTCCACAAGGAAGAAAAATATACTTGTATTCTTGTTCCTTTTATGTGCCATAAAGTTACCCATAATTTGTAAGATCAAGAGAAATCCTAAATCATAAAAGAGCAAGTCCAGACCTGAGGTGCACTATGTAGTTGTACTAGTACAGAATTCTTTTGACACAATTTTTGATCAGAAAAGCACAGCTTCATCAAAACTGAACCAGTTTCTATTCAGCAGTTCTGAAATGTTGTTGAAACATTACCAGTTGAAGACTGCTTTTCAATTTAAATTGCAATTGGTGGAATAAAATTATATATTCCACATAAAAAAACATTTCAGTTTAGCTTGTAGTTAGGAGACATAATTCAGGTTAAAAATACAATGATACAATGACAGCCAAAAGTGACTCTTGAACAGGTCATAAGCATTAGTAATGTGGACATAACTGCTCTGTGATATTCTGAACCATGATAAAAAATTTCTGAAACAACATACAGATAAAATAGCTGCTTAAATCTTTCAAAGGTAACAGCTGAACACAATATTGATTACACTATGTGACAACATTTAAAAGAAACCCGGACTGAAATAGGTTTATTCTGAATTCAAAGAGAACTTCAAAATATATTGTCAATTAATGAAAAAAATTCTTTATTCATTTCTTTAGAATTTACTTACTTAAAAGATTTGATTACAGATGAATGTTTTAGTAAATGTAAAGAAGACACATTTTTCATGCATTCATAATGCCCATTAAGGTAATATTTCTTACTTGTCTTTGGAATCTTGTTATCATAATCACGATAATCAGAGGTCACATGAAATTTTCCTTTTTGAATCCTGTTTTCAAAGAATCATAGAATAATTTGGGTTGGAAGGGACCTCTAAAGGTCATCTAGTCAATCCCCCCCCCCCCCCCCCAAAAGAAAGGGCCCCCCCCCCCCGCAAGGAACAGGGACATCTTCAAGGAGATCAGGTTGCTCAGAGACCCAGCCAACCTGACCTAGAATGTTTCCAAGGATGGGACATCTACCACCTCTCTGGGCAACCTGTGCCAGTGTTTTACCACCCTCATTGTCAAAAATTTCTTCCTTATATCTAGTTGAAATCTACCCTCATTACTTTAAAACCATTACCTCTACCATGCTAAAAAGTCTGTCCTCATCTTTCTGATAAGCCCCCTTTAAGAGCTGGAAGGCTGCAATAAGGTCTCCCCAGAGCCTTTTCTTCTGCAGGATGAAGAACCCCAACTCTCTCAGCCCTTCTTAAAAGGAAGGGTGTTCCATCCCCTTAACACTTTTGTGGCCCTCCTCTGGATCCTATTCAACAGGTCCATGTCCTTCCTGTGCTGAGGGCTCCAGAGCTGGTTGCAGTACCCCAGATCCTCTTGATGTTCCTTGGGTGTGGGGGTCCCCCTTTTCATTTCTGATGGTGTCATTTTTATACAGTTCGAGTCCCACAATCTCCGTCCGATCCCAGGAAACTTCATGCATATGCAACAGGCTGATTCCAAGAAACTCCATGCATATGCAACAAGCTGATGCAACAGGCAATGGCACACCTGCAGGCCTTGGTATCTCGTCTCACTATATCTCTTATTACAACAGAAGAGATTAATACTTATGTACATGACTGAAGCTTTCTGGAGGTGAGAGGTGAGCTTGGTGCTGGTAAATTGAGCGCTGGTTGAACAAAAACCAAAATTCTAACAGAAGAAAAATAAGAAGAAAAACATAACAGTCCAGTCTGTGTCTAACATGAGGGACTCCACAGGAGGCAAGGTCACATGGACACTGAGTACTTCTAAAGCCATGTTAAAGTCTGGACTGTCATCATCTGCATCCAAAGGAAAGGCTCAGTTTATAATAACGGTTTGTAAGAAAAGTTTGTCCAAACTGCAGAAGAGTATAAAATCACGGCTGATATTTGACATTCCTCTCTGCTCTGGGGAACGCAGTTAAGAACTTCCTGGCCTGGAAAACAGCCATAACTACAACTGATAGAGAATTTAGGGACAAATCACGGGAATCATGTGGATTTGTTATGTTCTAAATATTTTGCTGCACTCAAGAATGCAGAATTCTGTGTTAAAATATGAAGCATCTATAGGTGGGGATAACAGAATCCTAGCATCTTTGGTTTGAAAGGAACCTCTAAAGGTCATCTAGTCCAACCCCCCTGCAATGATCAGGGACATCCTCAACTCGATCACATTGCTCAGAGCCCTACCCAACCTGACCTGGAATGTTTCCAGGGATGGGGCATCTACCACCTCTCTGGGCAACCTGTGCCAAGTTTTTGCCACTCCTATCGTAAAAAAATTTCTTACTTATAACTAGTCAAAATCTACCCTCTTTTGGTTTAAAACCATTACCTCTTGTCCTACTGCAACTAACTACGCAAAAAGGCCCTACTAAAACTAAAAAGACCCTATTAAAAAGTCTGCACCCTTCTTTTTTGTAAGCCCTCTTTAAGCACTGGAAGGCTGCAGGTATCCCCAGAACCTTCTCTTCTCCAGGATGAACAACCCCAACTCTCTCAGCCATTCTTCAGAGGAGAGGTGTTCCACCTCTTTCATGATTTTTGTGGCCCTCCTCTGGATGTGCTCCAGCAGGTCCATGTCTTTCCTGTGCTGAGGGCTCCAGAGCTGGGTGCAGTACTCCAGGTGGGGTCTCACCAGAGCAAAGGGGCAGAATCCCCTCCCTCAACCTGCTGGCCATACTGCTTTGGACACAGCCCAGGATGCAGTTGGTCTTCTGGGCTACTAGCACATATTGCCAGCTCATGTCTAGCTTTTCATCCACCAGTACCCCCAAGGCCTTCTCTGCAGGGCGGCTCTCAATCCCTTCACCCCCCAGCCTGTATTGATCCTGGGGGTTTCCCCAATGGAGGTGCAGCAGAAAGCACAGAATCGCAGAATCACAGAGAATCATTAAGGTTGGAAAGGACCTTCGAGAACATCAAGTCCAACCGTTAACCCCACACCACCATGCCCCCTAATCCATGTCTCCAAGTACCACATCCACACATTTTTTGAGCACTTCCAGTGATGGTGACTCCACCATCTCCCTGGGAAGCCTGTTCCAATGCTTGACCACTCTCTCGGTGAAGAAATTTTTCCTAATATCTAATCTAAACTTCCTCTGGTGCAACTTGTTCTATCGCTAGTTACTTGGGAGAAGAGACCAACACCCTCATCGCCACAACCCCCTTTCAGGTAGTTATAGAGAGCAATAAGGTCTCCCCTCAGCCTCCTCTTCTCCAGACTAAACAACCCCAGTTCCCTCAGCCACTTCTCATAAGACTGGTGCTGCAGACTCCTCACCAGCTTTGTTGCCCTTCTCTGGACACGCTCCAGCACCTCAGCATCCTTCTTGTAGTGAGGGGCCCAAAACTGAACACAGGATTCAGGGTGGAGTCTCACCAGTACCGAGTACAAAGGTACAATCTTTTCCCTACTCCTGCTGGCCACACTTCTGATACAGACCAGGACGCTGTTGGCCTT
>NW_010565468.1:25798-29309 GCF_000687285.1 Phaethon lepturus | reverse complement strand
GCCCGCTCTGCGGAGAGGCTCCGGTTTACTCCGCAACGACAGAAGGTATGGAAATTTTAGCTGCTGAACATCAAAGTCTTCGTCGTTCAAGAGCAAACCACAATTTCTGTCAGTGTATAACCTGGCTGGATTTTGAAGGTTTTCACAATAAAAAGCATGTTATGACATAAAGGCTGTACCCTCACCAACCTTCAAGTCCCTGTTCTGGAGTCTGGGCATGGCAGAGCTGTACAAAAAGAGCAGCACGATTGCACTATTTGCAGGTATTTCTCATAGGAACATACAAAAATAGTAATTTCAAGTGACACTTGTTAAGCATGGTATTTCTCACAAGGAGGAAAGTCTTTTTCCAAAGGCATTCTGAACAAAAATAGGAAGAGACGTGGATAGCACAGAATGCACTTACACTACACATACCTTTTGGTGGGTGTGCACTCGGTGAACATGTCTCTTCTTATTCAAAGAGCTGGGGTTTTTTTTGCATTACATTAGTCAGCTAAGAATTAAGGGGGGAAAAAGATCATTTTCATGTGGGAGCCAAAACTAAATAATTTAATGCTTAAATGAAAACATGAAAAGAAATTTCTTTTGGATTTAATTAAATATTTTACTGGAGGAAGGTTTGATTTCAACATGAGATTCTGAAAAAATATTTAAATGAAAGCTAAATATGGCCTAAAAAAATAATAAAAAATTTTTTTTGTATATAAAAAACTAAGATGATATTAAAATGGTCAAACTTCCCTATCAGTTTTGGCCCAGATGTGTATAGAGATTTAGTTGCTTTGTTACAGCTAAATATTTTGCCCCAGATCAGTCCAACCTGACTTTAGTACCGGTGGGATTCTAACGATCATCCAGATGTTAACGTAACGTCTGAGCGGATTTCACACGTGATTGCCAGCCTACGAAACGTTTGATCAAACCCAATAACTTCAGCTTGATTTGAGAGATAACAAGTGTTCAAAGATGTGGCGGTTTGTTTTCTGTCTTATGAGAGGACAGAGATGCAGTTAGTGTGTGCATGGGGAAACTTGGCGTACAAAAACATTCAAAGTTGTTTTTTTTTTAAATTGGTCCAATAACAAAATTGTCACCCATAACTACAAGCGCTAGCATGTAATATTAAATTTTTTAATCTATTTCCTTCTCTTGCTTATCAGTTTTTACCCACTGAAAAACCCACAGAAAAAAAGACTGGCCTTTCCAACATGAGGGGAAGAAATGTGGAGAGACAGTCCTGGTCTTCACTCTTTTTCTGTCCACACCTATTTCAGATGAACAACATCACCGGGACCAGTAATCCCCACCTGTGGGATCTGACCCATAGATTAAAATAATCCTGCAGAAATCTAGAGCTCCTCTTTTCTCAAATGGCTCATGCTTTTTCATGCCGTCTCTCCACCTCAGGAATCTGTTTCTGCCTTTTCCAAGATGCCATTTGCTTGGGGTTGCTATTTTGTTATTTTTTAATGATTTCTTGAGGACATGGCTCACTAGATCCTAGCAAAATATTTCACTCCCTGTGTTATATTAAATTCTCCGCCAATCGAAGATTTTACTTTCTAGTTTTGCCTTTTTTTCTGTTGCATTCAAACCTCACATTAAAATAGAAGGAAAAATGAAATAGAAACTGATACCAACTTATAACTAGAAAAGTATATTGAGAATGTGTTAACATGGTATTGTCAGACATTTATAAACTTCTTCCAATGAACTTTGAATTACCCTCGTCCTTTCATATTTTCCAGTTAACATACATACATCTGCTCTGCCATGTAATCAACTGATTGTTACACAAGCGTTTGCTAAAGCTATGACAAACTCAGATTTATGAGGTCACAAAGTTCAAACTTAATCCATTCAATAGCTGCAATTTATCGTCTGATGATAATTGTATACACAAACATTGTAATGATTTAGATGACATAGTGTAAAGATGAAATCCGTTTATTTTAAAAGGGTTTCTAACCCCTAAAATACGTTGCTACGAACACCTTTCTAGGTCCGCTTTTAACAACATAGTTATTATTGTTTTATTGATCAGGATTTTATTACTGATTTGACACTTATATTTCACACTAATCGAAAAAGGTGTAATTTTTCTACAGGAATAAGACTGTAATTAATTATATCATTATTGTGTTTTCAATTCCTTCCATTTAAAGGGGTCTAGAAAAGAGTGCTTAATTTATCATACATGTATTATAAGGAATATGTAAACCTCTTTAAACAGAGAGCATGATCCTTTTGGAGATGATGGGATATGACATAGGCACTATATTTATAGATCCTTACCTCTATAGTGACCTGATTTTATAGTGACAGCTATTGTGGAGTGGGATAGTAAATTAGCAACTTAGAAAGCTTGGGTATCTAAAACTGTTACTATTCATTACTTTTATAACGCTTATTAGTGACCGTTCTCTAACACTTTCAACAGATAAGAAAACAACCTGCGGAGAGCAGAAAATGGTATGGCAGAACAACAGCGGTACCTATACTATATCATACGTGTAATTTTATATATGTATTTATACACACACCTGCCCCCAGTTCACAAATTTAGGAAACAATTGCTGCAAATGGACAGCAGCTGTATTCATCTATTTTTTCTAAACATAAAACACATTAGTGACTGTAAATTTCAGAGAGACTCTAAAACAAGTAGCTAAACGTGAAATTTAAATTCATCTTTGGTTTATTGCCATTGATTTTGTCAATTTTCTAAATGTAACAGTGTTCACCACTGGGAACAGAAACCTGTGCATATATCAGCAAAATTTATGCTTTCAACCAACATAAGCTTCACAGGAGGAATGACAGTCTTTGCTGTATAGAATAAAATGCATGGTGAAGTGAAGGATTTTCTTCTCTAATTAGACACTATATATTTTTAATATCACGTTAGTGAGTTTACCACATAAATTTAAATGCTATTAGCAATATTGCTTGCCCATATTCAGTTCAGTTTCCTTACTATAGATTTTCACAAGTATTTTGTGATAATGGCAATAACCCATATGCCTAATTCACACGTACAAAAAAATTATCAGTACTCATAGAAACATGCCTCTAAAGTGTTTTATAAAAATGTCAGCGTAAGTGTAACCTAAGCTGGCAGACACTTGCGCAACTCTAATGTTAATTATTGTTTTCCCAATTAAAATGCTCTAGATCTACGTTTTCATACTGTAGAACCCGCTTAGACCCCAGTCCCCAAACACTACGCCTAAAGGCAACTTCTGCTTGCGAGCGGGCATTGCTAAAACTGAGGTAAGAGAAAATATCCTGCATTTTCCAGGCTGTGTCTCCGAATGGCAAGTGCGGGATTTTGCTCACTGCTGTAGCCGAAGTGCTGTTTCATTTAACGTGAGGAACCCGCCCTCATCAAAGCCAGCTCGATCAGTTCGGGAAAACAGCGCAACTGTTCCAGAATGACATCCTGAGTGTAATTGTTTTCTCAGGAGTCAGGCCAAGCCACTTGCAAACTTGTTTCGTGAACATTAGA
>NW_010565468.1:0-25767 GCF_000687285.1 Phaethon lepturus | reverse complement strand
CAAAATTTTTTTGTAAACATTAGATATGGGGGGGGGGGGAAGAAAACATACAACCTATTTTAAAACACTAAGTGAAATAAAATCAATGGCTGAGCTCATTTTGTGTTAATAATCTTCAAATGCCTTCATTGTTTCACTGTTCTTCAGCAATTCTCAGGACAGACGCATGTATAAGGCTTTATATTACCAACCTCAAAAAAGGAACACTTTTTTCTTTTCCTGTTATAGTGTCTGAGAAGATATTAGTACACAAAAACATTTGCCTTAAAAGATAATCTCGCTTATCTCAGTATTGTAATTCACTGGAAGGTCAAAAAGTGCCCCCCAAATTAACATATCTGCTACATATGCATACATTCAGTCTGTTCACAGGAAAGCGCATCTTTTCTCTTGAAAAGTGATTTTTAAAGAGCATTATAAGCCTTACTGTGTTTTAAGGGTGTTATGAGCCAACTGCAAAGTGAGCACAGAAAGGGAGCAAAGAACCACTAACACCTTGAGTCGTTCATACGGACACGACAACGTGAGGAGCCTCCGATGAGGGGCCAGCAGCGGCTCATCGCTTCCACCCACCACGACTGTGCCAGGGACAGAGACCAAGCACCTCATGGGGGGACCCCGCAGCACCGTCCCCCTGGACCTTCCCTCGGAGGTACACCGGTTCCTCCTGAGGATGGAGCAGCACGTGTTTTTTTTCCCTAAACATGCGAGATGAGGCAAAAAGATTGCTGGTGTTGCCTCCCTGCGCTGGAGATGATGGCCAGGAGTACGTCCCGGTGCTGCCCGGGTGTGACACGTCCCGCGTGTCCCACCTCCCTCAACGCTCGCCAGCCACCATGCCAAGGATCTGACAAGCTTCAGGAGAGGATGATTGGGGTGCAGTTCCCCAAGGCAAAGGAGACGTTTCCTGGGCGTAGCTCATTAGCAGAGAGGGGTTTTGCCAGTGCCAGCTTGTGGCGTGACTCACCGCTCCGCTCTCCTGCAAACTGGAACACGGACTCTAGAAAACGACTGGCAAACAATTGCTTACAGGTATGGTAATAAATCAAATGCAAATCCAAACCATACCTTGCAAGGACAGGCTTTTCTAACGGTGCCGCTGACAGTGCCTGACCCGCCGTCCCTGTGGCATTCACCCGGGGAGCACGCATGGGAATGGTTAGGACCATCGAGGCTAGGTCAGCTCTTGGCATCTGCGGTGGCAAAACTCACTCTTCACAGCCAACCAGCTTCTATACCTCCTGCATTAGGCATAACGTGAGTAGGATTTTTCAGGGTTATAACGCTTTAAACTCCTGCTTCCATGACATGCAAGTACTCGAGGCCATTACTGGATACAACTCACAGATTACTCTAGATATAATATTTTTCCCACCTCTGGTCATGCATCAGATGCAAACAGCACCAACCAGCTTTGGCTGCTTTTGCAAACAGCTCGGTAGAAACTGCCTTATGATGCAACTAGGCTCAAAGGAGCAGCGAAAAGAGTCCCCAGATAAAGACACTTGTGTTTGGGAAGACCAACAGACCATCCTGTGGTCTCTGATTCTTCCCGGGTGGGCTGCTGCCATCTCTCCTGTACTTCATGATACACACATTTCCCACCCACCCACTCGCGTGTTTTACACGGTGGCTGCTAAGCAAAGCCTGTCTTACTCGAGCTCCTTGATCTCTGTGTTTCAGAAGGGGCAGTTACAATGCAAGAAGAAGATAAACAAGCTATAATATATCTTGGTTTTGCTACTGAACTCATGTTATCAGCAGTGACTTTGACAATTGGTGGGAGCTCTTGTTTTCATACACTCTAGTTCTATTGTGCTTTTTCTGATAAGAAACCTCAGTAACAGAAGCGTGCATTTGAGAATGGCAAGAAAAACCTCCTACTTTCACAGCAGTCTGACTACATGCCCACTTCCACCAGTGCTAGAGAAGCTTAGGTGCTGCTTCCAGTTTACATTGGAAATGGGGAGGATCAAGATCACTCTTCTCAGTATAAAGCCAGTTTGAAGAATTTTGCAGAAAAATCAGTGATAAAGCTTTCTTTTTACTAGACCAAAATGAACCTAGGTGACTTACTTTCTAAAGAAAAATTCAGAATATATCTGATTGGATAAAATCTCTTCTCACCTGCTATACAGTGCATGTGGTTACCTTTGGCTTCAAAAGAATCATGCTCATCCTAACAGCAAAATGCCAATTTTAAATACACATAATGAGTCCCTCCACTTTGAGTAAGTGGTCCTGATTTCTGCAGCAGTGGGACCAAGCTTCAGGCACCAGTGAGATGGATGTTAACCTTTCAGTGGGAAGAGCCTGCACTGCTTATGTTTTCTTCTCTCCCACCCTCCAGCTTTTTCAAGAACTTTTTTCCTATATATTTACTAGCAAACTACTGTCTCACTTCTTAGATCCCACATCACCAGGGGTATTTTCACCTCTCCTACTGTGGGCAGTGTCTTAGGGACTCAGGTCCCGGCGCCAGGGCAGGCAGGGTGCTGAGCTCTGCCTTCTCCTGGTTCACAGATACAAATCACAACTGCTTGGCCCTTTTTGTTTTTTTCATCTTCTGCTCCCCGGAGGGTTGTGTGATGAGGTCAATTTGAGCTGTGCTTACCTGAAACTTATGTTAGCAGAAGGAAAAATGCCAATTACTTGTATTTAAAAATAGATTGAGAGAACATGCTTTTCTCTGGAGGTTTTTTTTTTTCCTCTTCCCCCTTGCTGATTGCCTGGTGGTACTTATGGCTGAGAGAAAAATCAAAACACTATCACTGATTAAGCATTCAAGGCTTGTTTTTGTTTGGGTAGCAATCTAGAGGCGGAATGAGATGCTCTCTGGCAACAGAGGAAAAGTATATCCTACTTCAGGCACAAGATACGCTGCTGCCTTCTAACAGCAAGACTTATAAAAGCAACAGGTTGAGTTTAACAATTTTTACCGTTTTACTAGAAAGGTCCCATGTGCTCTAGCCCACAGATTTCCTCTGTGCCAGTGAAGACGAGTGCCCTTAGCGCAACACACAAGAATGAAATGGAGCCCCCAGCATCACAGCAGCCTGTTACACAGCTCTGCATGGTGAAGTAACCTTCACTTGTCCAAAGAGAGACCAAAATGCCTTAAAGCTACTTTACAAAACACAGAAGTGACTCTGTCATTGGCTACAGGTGAGCAAACAAGGAGAATTTAGAAACATCCAGTAATTCACCTCAAAGTTTCCCTTTGATGAAAGAAGAATCCTTCATTCTTACAAAGGATGTCGCATCCACCTGGGGAACAGGCGCTCGGAGAACGTGGCTGAGCTCCTTGGTTCATATTCATTGAAACTCTTTGGACTTCAAACACTTCAGCTATTAGAAGTGGGTGCCTCTGAGACAAATCCAGCTTCCTTTTCATTTTGTTTCAGCTTTTGAAGCACTTTTGAATAGTTCAGTTTTACAGCAGTCAGAGAGGAGTGCTAGGACAGAGCCCTGCTTGCTAAATTATCTCCATATCTTCAGACATATTTTAGGGTAACGAGAATTTTAGGAAGGAATTTGTAACTATACGAAAGAAAGACTTATGGGCTTTGCAGCCAGTGTGTTAGGGTTATTAAAATATGCTTTGTTATCTTCACACATGGTAGAAGCTTTATGAATTATTCTTATGGAGATGATTCCTCGTTTTAATGTCTGAAAAACCCTAAAGTTAGATGACGCTTTGATTGCTGCTTTCACTGGGTAAGTACTAACAATATCTTTGCTTCTCAGGAAAATTAATTTTCCCATATTTTCTCCAAACCAACCATTGCAGACATGAAAGACAACAGAACTTCTCTTTTTCAAAACTTGTCCAGGGAACCACCCTGGACATGCTGTGTATACACCAAGCCAGAAGAGAACTACTGTCCAAAGATGATAAATGAAACTGTAAAGAAGACCTAGGAAATAAATCCTTTAACATGTTAAGATACCTTCTGGAGATGTTTGTGCTCTGTCTGTTACCCAACCTGTTCAGGATATGGAAGAACAGAAAGAGCAAATGGGTGCATCCTTGCCCTTCTGACTCAGGAGACATTTAAAAGCTCTAGAATTAAGGATTGAACTGGCATCTTGCAACATTTCTTGAGACTTAAGGAGGATCTGCAGTGCTCTTGAGCCAGGAATGGAGGATGGAAATGCAAGTGTACACCTTGGACCACTACAGAGATTATTAGGAAACCTGGGTCAGTACTTCACTTGTTGCAGCAGCACTAGCTCAGCTGTATAGAGGGAAAGAAGAGGTAGAAATAAGGGACCTCCCTCCTCAGGGACCACCAACATGTCACACACACTGTGGGGTGGGAGCAAAAGTGGCATTTCCATCACTGCTGCCTGTGGCACACGTAACCTCTACAGGGCATGAGGTCACATGTCTCTCCTGGGTCAGAATCACAGTGCACCCAACCTCGAACACAACATCCTTGCCTGATCTTAAGGGATTTCAAAATATAGGGAAGACAGTTTGGGGTTTGCATTTTTCCTCCCAATCTTTTTCTTCCTGAAAATTCAATAAGAACATCGGTACACATGTATAGACACACAGACTACGGGTAATTTTTCCAAGCCTTTTTAAATATTTGTGTGTCACAGTGGCTATTTGATGTTTGTATTGACTTTTTTGGAAATTCTGGCCATTCAGAAAAAAAAAAAAACAATGCAAATCTTTTGGGAAACAGAACTACAAGTATGTTGGTGTCTATAACAGATCCTGAAGAATTTAGTATGCCGAAAATCAAGTATAAGATTTTGAACGTATGTGTATGATGGCAGATTTTTAATGCACAGAAAACATTTTTTCTTAGAGTAATAGGAAGAAATGACCTTGCAGTGCATAAAGGTATTAGTTGAAAAGTGTTTGTAATGTGGCTGGTATGGATGTTGTTTCATCAGTACTCATACAGGATATTAGTGAAGTCAAACTTTGTTTTTCCAGACACTTGCAGAGCAAGTGTAAATTTAAACAATAAGTAAGCTATTCTCAATACATTATGGAGTGCCTAACCACCGGACAGAGCTGACAGATGCATGTGTACATTGGATGATTTCAAGAGATAAAAGCACATGTTTGGGGGTTTGGTTTGAGGCATACTTTCCACAGGATGAGATCTCTGATACCCATTTATTTGTTTTGCTCTTGCCAAGCTAGAGAGGTTTCAAGCATGATAACAATTGTTAGAATTTACTCAAAACATTTACTTAATGTTAGTAATAGAGTGCTACTGCAGCCTGTTTCTAACACAAAAGCCTATAGTATTTCCTATAAGAATTATACAAGTTTAGTTTGGCTCTTTAGACAAACAAATACAATTAAGAGTTATTTAGCCAGTCATCTACACATCAGTCAGTATCACTACTGCAGAATACCGTATTTTGGTCCACCCTACAGCAGGACTAGCGCAGGTCCTGACACGTGAAGCCTCCAATACCTCATGAGCTTGGGTCTTGGTTGCACCATGCAGTTTTACATTGCACAACTGGTCGCTGAAAGCATACATGAACAGTGCAGTATTCACTGACATCGACATACTGGTTCCTGTCCTACTGTCTTTCCAGGCATGACTTATATATGGATCCCCTGAGCAGCCTCAGAATACAGGGTGGTGGGTTGTCGGGATTTTTTTTGTTTTGTGGTTTTGTTTGGTGGTTGGGTTTTTTCAAATTCTTATTAAATCGCTGCCTTTTAAAAAGGCCTAATCTATGGATTTTATTAGGATATATTTATCCAAGTTGTTATGGCAATGGTACATTAGAAATCAAATGAAGTATTTGTTGGCATGACAAAATTAATTGTTGCCTAGGGTCTGGAACAAACACAACAGTAGAGATAACATGCCACTAATATGGCTTGTTTGAAGTAACAATACTGTATCAATTAAACTGGGGCTAAGCTACACAGCCTTCCTAAGCTACTTAGCTGATGCTTGGGGATGTGAAAATTTACAGTCTATGTCAGGGGAAAATGGTTGGGCTCACAGTGCTAATGAGTAGCTGGAATTTACCATTTTCTCTAATACACGCTTACTTTCTCTTCCAGTGTTTTGTACTGTTGCATCCTTCTTGAACTGGAGACGTGAATAGTATTTCTGTGCCTCCCATAGCAACAGCATTATGGGAGTCTAGTTCTTTTTTTTTTTTTCCCCCCCAAGTAAATTGTGAAGTAAATAAAATTTTGACTGAACTTGAGATAAGCTTAAGTCACAGTGTTCCAACAACCAGGCTTCAAACTCACAGGAAAGGCTGGAGCTACAGAGTTGTAGGCCATTGCTTAAAGCTCTTGCTTTACGGTTCCTGATCCTGCCTCCAGTTTGGTGCTGTTTATAATCAAGAATTTGTTGTAGGGTCATCTCCTGACTAAGGGATACAGAAAGACTGAAATTCAACTCTGCAGAGAGAAAACTAAGGCCAGGACAGCCCTCTTTTGGAGGGACTTAGTCGGTGTATTAGTCTTGGCACAGATCTTTGGAGAGGAATTAGTTTCATCCCTAGCATAGGACATAAATCTCTCTGTAAGGATCATCACGAACACAACTCATAGATGCTACGGAAACCTTTTAACCCTTAACACTCAACACAGTAAATAGACAAACTCAAGTCCCAAAACTTACGAGACAAATTGTGCTTCTCATGTGAGGCACCCAGAAAACTCATGGCACAGGGGAAGTCAGATCTGCCTGGTAGAGTTCCCAGGTGTGTGAATACGGGATCTGGAAAATAACCACTAACAGATCTGTACGCTACCAGTCCTATGTCTATCCAGGTAAAATTCCAGTGTGTCCTGCCCTAAAGCATACCTCTCGTGCAGCGAGCAAATGCAAACTACTGTGCACTTATCAGACCAGTCTATCCAGCAGCACATACTCTTCATGCCTGTGTGTTAGAGAACTGAGACTTCAGGTAAAGCCACCAAGGCTTGGGAGCCTTCCAAGTTCAGCGAGTCATCACAAAGACTCCACAATCACCTCGGGGGGAAAAAAAGTGGGTAGGAATGCAGGGCCTGGAGATCCCTCTTATCTACAGCCCCTGTTCTCCAACGAAGATGTTGCAAAGACTTTATCTGCACTTTTGCGTTGTGTGACAGGGGGGTCTGGCAGTGTAAGCCACATCCACAGGGGAACACGTTTCAGTGAAAGTCCCAATTTCCCCGAGTTTTAACCCTTGGTCTTGTGGAGTAAAAGCATATATATGACCAAAGTACTTGTTAGAGTGTGTTATCTTAGATGATTCTGACAGATGTTGACACGAGATGCATTTTGTTGTGAAAGCACCAAGGCTCTTATCTGCTGCCCAAACCTTTTACTTGCAAAATGCTACTTTTTATTGGCTATAACAGGGTACAGCTGAGCCTTGTGAAGGAACAGACTTTTTAAAACATATGCATTAAAAATCAGAAATTAACTGTTAACAAAAAGACCAGCACATATAGTATAAATGACTCTGGCGCACCAGTATGGCTTAAAAGAAAAAAGCAGAGTTGCTATGCACAATTGTATGTCATCCAGTCCTAGAAAAATTCATGTTTCGTCTGGATTATGATGTATGCAGCCAATTTTCTATACAGCTGTATTTACAGCATGATATAGTCTCTGAACGCAGCTATGATACCATATAGAAGCCTTTAATAAGACACCATAACTTTTGTGTCCATCCACCAGGAATGTGCTGCCAGGAGATATCATATTTACAATATAAAAGGGGACGTATTTTAGATTTGTCCCAATTAACCTTGTAACGAGATGTATTGGAGTGCTTATTAATGACAGTAATGAGATGCAGACAAGACAATGTATAAAACATCATTGGCATATAAATTAAATTCATATACACAGATACCTTTATGCACTGGACATGGAGAGAAATTATTAAGAGGCAATTTTGTGGGAAGAAGGCTAACGAGAAAAAAAATTCGATACTTTTCCTAGCTGGGATCCACCAATGTTAGAAAACCTGTTTGCTCATTGACTGAGGAGTTGTTCCCACAGCTTTTGCTGTGCAAGTTGCAAAACTAATGTTATGATGGTTTTCTTGGAAGGATTTGCTACAAATAGCTACGCATCCATTATCCTTTGACTATGTATTGGTCTGTTTAATTTGCTTTGGTATGGATGCATGATTTAAAAAATAAAACATCTTTCCTATATTTTGAAAGCTACTCTAAATATAAGTTTATTTCTCATTGACACAAGTTACAATCGCCTTATTTACAAAAATTCCCCAAGTCTTAGATTTTATATGGCAGCATAAAGGCCCCAATCCCCCGCATAAAAACTAACATACATGCTTAAATTGGTAAGTGGGAATTGTCCACTTAAATTTGTAGATCTAGTCACGTGAGTGAAGTTATTAATGCACTCAAGTGCTTTGTTGAACTATGACCTAGTTCTCCTGTTCTAACATCACATATCTTCATTAAAGTTATGGCTAAATCCCATCCAACTCGGAAAAATTTAAGGTGTGCCATTAGCAAAATGGAGACTTTAAAACGATTGTCATGACCAGCAATAACAATAAACTGATTACCATGCTGAGCTTTATAATAGTATTTCACTTTCTTTTCATTACTGGAATTATAATAAACAGATAAATTACGTCCACACATACACAAACAGCTATGTAAGCATGGCTGAAAAAGTCAGAAAATCACTTTATCAGAGGAGTGATTGGATCTCAAAGGATACTAGGAATTATGTACAGTAAAAGTAATAGCTCATGCATGACTTACAGTCATCAGGAGAGGCAGGAGGCAAAGGAATAAAGCTTCACATACCTCCGCGTTGTTCATATTGTTACAATCGTATCCTGCCGTGTTACTTATTACTTCTTTAAAAATACTAAATGAAGGGAAAGTACTTTTTTCCAGCATTGTTTAACTCTGAAAACCACCACACCTCCCAAATAACTTTCATGCCTTATCTTCTTTAAAGTTTGTTGGGAAGGGAAGAGGAATGAAGCCAAAGCGAACAAAGAATGAGCGGGAAGAGGAGGGGAAGGCAGCACAAGCCTCGGAAGAACTTAATGCAGCAAGTAAGATGAATTGCAGAGGTGGTGAAGGACAGCTCTCCAAAACGTCAGAGCCTGTCCTCTGTCTCGCCTCGCTCTGCAGAGGGAAGGGGCAGTGCTGCCCGCTGCCCAGAGACGTGCCTCCGCTCCTGCCGAAGCCGGGGGGGACAGCCATTTCTGTCTGCCCACTCGTTCAGCCAACACTGTTGAGGTCAAGATTGCTCAGTACCCCAGAGTCATCCCCGAAAGGAGGTTTCCCCTGAGATTTACACAACATGTAGCAGAAGAGGGCCCCAGACATAGACGTGAAACCACCATTGTCCCAAGAAGCCTATAATCCAAACGGGCAAACTATGAAAGGGGCCACCCCAGAGTCCGGCTGAAGGCAAAAGGTCAAGTCTTCTGTGCCTATAGTAAGTCACTATACTCACTATAGTAAGTCAGAGATCCACACTTGTACCAAGACAGAATTAAGCTGAACTTATGCAAAATCAGTATTTTCCCCCTAATGCAACAACTTCTGATCAGCACAGGTTTGCAAATCCGTGCTGTGAAGGAAGATGAGTCAGTCGCCAGAAACTCTTATGTCAGACTGGTGCCTCTTTTCTAAACTGCTGTGGAGTTTCTAAAGTCTACAAAACTTAGAAACATGGTCACGAAAGGTTCACTATCACACCATGCACTGCTTGTTTCAAGTTCACCCTTGGAGTCACCACAGGTTTAGTGAAAGCTGTCTGGGTTTTACACTCCCAGAAGATTTTACTGCTCGTTCACTAAGGGCTTTAAATACGGGCTGATGCCTACTGTGCACAATATCTTAACTTCTCCATTTTATTATACAATATTGCACTGGTGAAATGACAAATGCAAAGCAAGGAATGGCTGAATGACCTAAGCACTGGGTTGAGACTATCTAGGCTGCCAGGAGCCACAGGACTGAATCTCAGCAGGGTCAAACCATCTCTTCTTCCTCAACTTAGGTAAACTACCACGTGAGGTCTTTCACGCATGTCTTTAGAAAGACCTTGTGCAGACAGTCAAATCTTCTACCGCTATTTTTTTGGTAAGAGAAGAAGTTATTTTAGTCTTCTTGCTTCAAATGTCACAGCCTCATGTTATTTTGCAGAAAGTTCTGTGTTTCCCTTTATCTGGACTACTACACACCTGCACTTTGCACCTTGGCATACACCAGTCGAGAGCCTGGCTCCATGCTAAGAATCAAGTGGATACTAATGCCTACTGCTATTTCCCTACCTGTATACTTTGGTTTGTGGGAGTTTTATGCCAATTCACCTCATTTAGTAAAACAGAAAGCTCTACCATCACCAACTCCCCTTAATACACAGTTATGACTGAAAACAGGAGATCCAGTAAAGCGATTAGCAAACAGTCTACTTACAACTGATATATGAAATGCCAGGAGACGGGTGGCATCAGGAATCAAAATATATGTTTCATAAATTCTAATTTATAATTGATGAATTTCTTTGTTCTTTACTTCGCTTTTGAAAGTCACAGCCACTAGGTGAACTAAGAACAAAAATCTTGCTACTGAACAACAACAAAGATAAATTAGTTACTGAGTACCCATTGCCAAGGGCAACACATTCAACAGAGGATATGATAATGACAGACGAATCCTCACTAAATTCTCTCTCTACAAAATAAATGCACAATGTCTTAGATAGTTTCAGTCATGCTCGAGTCACCTTCCTTCCACAGCAGCTGCTTGCAGCTCTGTCAGTGAAAGCCAATAGAGGTATGGTTTCCTGTCATTAATATGACAGGATCACCCCAATTTTCAGCTGACAGCACTGGATTTTTATGGCTGTTCATGCTTTTTTCTTTCCTGCTCCTCCTTTCTATTTATTTTTTTCTCTGGGAATTTTGTTCTCTTCCTTTCTCTGTTTCCCCTATTACTGTCCCTTGAGCCAACACAGATTCCTACACCTTCAACATGCCCTTTTGCCCTTTCACAAAGGTTGTTTTTTGTTCCAGACAACAATAGAAATGAAGCAATGACAGCACAAGGTGACTTAATTTAGTCCAGTGTCTTTCAAACAGATCCAAAACACAGTGTGGTGACTAGCAACACCATCTCAGCACTAAGTAACAAGAAAAGATTCGTCTGGTCTGGGTAGGACTCACTCCCGAGTATTTAAAAGCCCAGCAGCAGGGCACCTTTGTGGACCATGTGGTGGTGTGTCCCCTGGGAAGAGGTGATCTTCCATCAAGGGAGAAGCTCAGGTAATCCATAACTGCACTAGCTGCACCAACAAATGGAGATTTCTGCTATCAACCCTTGTTGACAGGGATTCAGCATGGTCCCACTATCAGCCCGAAATTGTTATCCATTACGTACACTAAGGTACCATAAATTTAACCCATCTCCGTGTTTTTGCTCAGGATGTAAACGTCCTGAAGCTGCTCATTAGCCTGGCACGGGGACTCGCTAGAACCACACAAAGCTGAGGTCCTTACTCACGCAGGCACAAATCTGGATGCCTTTCTCACAAGCGCAGCCCCAACCGCAGCCATGCCCGCACGCAGCAATTACTCACTGTACTCCAAGATGCAAATCGAACTTCCCCTTTAAGTTAAGCAAGCACATTCTTAACAAAGCCTTCAAACCCATCAAAACACTTACTAATTATTAGGAAATAAAATCATGGTCCATGCTCCCAGATTTCTGAAATTACCAGAGGCCAGTAATCAATATCTAGCAGGAAGCACATGAAAGTACCTTTGTTAACGTTCTTTTTATTCCTTCATCAAATTAATTTTGTTTAGAAAGAATATTTCTCCCTATCCTCTTTTGCCAGATAAGCCCAGAACTGGGAAGCTTTTGTAACAAGGGCTAGCAAACAATGTAGAGCATTGGAAAGAAACCATGTTTAGACAGGCAAACCACGGATAACAGTGATATTGTGTGTGTCAGGCAAGAGAAAGGAGGGACTGCAAACTAATAATGACAGGGCTATTTATTACTCAATAACCAGCCTCTAATTTTAGAAACATAAGATCTCCTATTTTCTATTGTTCATTTTAATTAGTATTTTCCCTAAATAGTCTCCTTTTTCCTATATGCTATTTATACAATTGCAAAGAAAATATAAAGTACATGCAATGTTAGCAGAACAGCAACAAAACGTGCTGTAAGCGATATGCTAGCTGTGCATTGTCTGGAGCGGGGACGATCTAGGGAATGATTTTGTCTTGTGCAACAGGACATTTTTGTTTCCTTTTAAAGAAAATATTCTGCCTTTAGTATCCCACCATATCACCACATCCCATAGACAGAGTTGCAAGCAGTACATTGAACCCTGCAAATAGGGTGAAACAGGTAAATATTTCTGTAAAGAGAAGCCTTCTGGAGGAATCCAGCCCTGAATTGGGTTCTCTCTCTTTAAAATGCTTTTTATTTTTTTTTTTTTTCCTTATGAAGCTGACAAAATGCCTGGCAATGGGTCAGAAGCTGGTGCACTGCAAGATACCCTGTCTTGCTGTTCCCTTGCACTTCCCTCGTCTGCTGTAACCACTTGTTTCTTGACATAAGTAGGCAAGAAACCTGTGATTTAATATGCAGGGCCGCTCAGCTACACCCTTGCACCCAGACAACAAAGGGCATTTGGGAAAGGGATCTTTTCTTCATGGGCATGGAGGGTTCGCTTACCCTCCGAGTGCCTAAACACGCTATTCAGAACGATGTTGTCGTTCTCCTTCCTTTTCCTGTAAGATGGCAAAAAACTTTCCATCCGATGCAAGAAAGTCGAACAATTATAAGAATGGTCGAACCGGGTGAAGGTCCCCCTCGGGCTGGGCCCTGCCTCCACCACCGGACACAAGCAGATGTCTGGGCAAGAGCGTAAGAGCAGGTCAAGCTTACATAGAACTTCCTGCCTTAAATACTTCTTAGCTCTGTTTTTTTCTTATTCAGGTGCTATTTCTTTCTGTTTCATAGCACCCTGTGGATTCCTCTTCCAAGAACTTGTCCAGCCTCCACCTGGACTCATGGGAACCCTTCACCTTTAAGGTGTTCTTTGGCAATGAGCTTCTCATATATCATTCTCATATCAAGCTTCTCTTGATCTCAGTTCCCGCTAAATTAATTTGATATTCACTTGACATGCACTTTCATTCAGGGGTTTGAAAGCAGATTTTCTTTTGAGCACACCAACATATTTTCTATGCAACCTCCAAAATTTTCAATGCCCTCACTCTTGTTAGTGCCAACTTCAAGCCAAAATAAAGGAAAATAGAGGAAACAGAGCTGGCAAATCTAAAGGTGAACACAAATAAGTGCAATCTGGCCTCCCCTCCTTTCCTTTTGAGATTGTCCTATAGTAATGATTTTTTAAAAGAAATAGGTAAGTGGTGCTGCAGGATATAGGCACCTCAGCTCATTTGTGCCCACCTCACACAACATTTCCACAGGGAGTGCATGCGTAGCAGTTTTGGTCCTCTCAGCTCTTACAACTAAGTATGGGAAAGGTAAATTACGTTCCCAATGCAGGGGCTCCGAGAAGATGGTTCACCTAAAACCAAATTATACAGATCTATGTAAAATGCTGCCTGTTTCTGAAAAGAATCCAAACTCAGATTTTTAAATGTAGTGCACCTCCGAGTCTTACAAATGCATACCCCAGGAGGGAAAAATAAATAGATAAATAAATGAAATATGTACGAATGGTCTAGATTTCAACATAAAACAGTCTCTGGGCTGCTCCGATCCCCAAGACCCCCCCGCCTGCCTGCACTCCTGAGGGTTTGCAGAAGAGCATTTCCCACCGCCAGGACCAACTGCAGTTGGCTGCTCATCCTGAAGTGGCAAGACAGCAGAGAAAGGCAGTACATCACGGGTTGTTTTCCCCCTGGGCAGGGCTGAAACTCATGTGAGGACTCAAGCGTCTTCCTTCATTGACAGGCTCGCTTCAGCAGTCGCCAAAACTGCACTGCTTCTCTCTGAGAGCTGGCAAAAACCAGCTGAATATTCAGTTTCTCTTGTGTTGAGCCATGATCCTCTACGAACTATTGGTGCCAAGTTTTAAGCAGCTCCATGTGCAGCGTTTTGTAAATCACTTCCAGATATGCAAATAGCATCATTAAAACATTTGCATATACCGGTAAGTTTCTACTTCAGGTCCATATGCCCAGGCTGTAGGAGAGGGCAGAAAATAACGCCGCAGCACGGCATGAGGCAGGTACGTGTGTGGAGGGTAGGGAGCAATGGGAACAGGGAGGTGCGGACCATCTCTGGCTGCCCTGTGACAGCTGCTGCAGGAGCCCCTGGGAGCTGAAACCTCTTTTGCACAGAAGCAAAGTGCAAAACATACCCTCTCTGCTCTACGCCAGGAGCAACTGGCACGCATGAACGGCATGCGACATCTCCAGTGATGGGGGGACCCGTCCACAGACATGCACAAAGGTGTAGCTTTTTACCCACTCATCCCACTGACTTTAATACTCTCCCAATCTGCAAGACTTCATAGCATCAAGGCTTCCTCAGCTAGATAAAATACAGCATGGAAACTTGAGAAATGTATTTGGAGAAAGATACAAACCACCCATACGCAATCTGGAGAGTCATTGCAGGGCTAGAGACCATGAGGACCTCTGAGGAACAAACTGGGGTGGCTTAGCTTTAAGAAGACAAGTCAGACAGGGCATAGGAGAGCAGCCTTCAAACACGTGAAAAGCTGCTGCAAAGAAGGAGGAATCTATTTTCCATGCCCATGGCAGATAGAAGAAGCAGTAATGAGATTAAATTCCAGGAAGAAAGATTAAGGTTAAACATTAGGGAAAATTACTGAAGGAGGCTAGCGAAGCACTAGAAGAGATTGCTGGGGGACGATGGAGAGTTTCTGTCATTGGAGGTCTTAAAGAATAGATTAGACAAGTGTCCGTCAGATATTACAGGTCCAGGTGGTCTTGCCTTAAGGTGGAGAGGTGGGGAAGATGGCCCCTTGGGACCAGTACCTGTCCTGCAGCCTGGGAAAATAGGCAACATAATGAAATGTATCTATGCATGCTCAGAATCTGCAAAGATATTTTAAATAGCATTTTAAAACTACTAAAAACATAGTCAAAATTGTAGCCCTCTTGGAAAAAAATTACATACACCTTTACTTGTAATGTTCTACTAATTGTTTCACAGCCCTGATTTTCATTTTCACTTGTTTAGGTTTTTGTATCATCAGCTGTGCTCTGATGAAATCCTTGGGATTTCTCAAAGCTATAAAGAGTCAATTCTGAAAGATTCCAGTTTCTAGCAGGAACATTTTCATTATTATTTTTCCTAAAAGGAAAAACACCGGGAAAATAAATTATTTCAATGACCAAATATAATGGGGAAAACATTTTTTTAAGTTTCATGTTCCCCTCAATCATCTTCAATAAATGACAGAGTTACATACTTCACTCACTGTCATAAAATAGAAAAAACAGCTGAAACTGTCAAATTATTTGTTAAAAAACTCTCTTACCCCAGCTCTACAGTGAAATATATATACTGATCCTGTAAACTCTTCAATACATGCCTAAGTCCATAATAGCCTCGATTAACTGGTCAAAATGCTTTATTCATAACTTCCTATAACATGCATATTTGATAAACTAAAATGGCCAAAGCCACTATCCAGAAAAGGCAAACCAAACTGCACTGTGCACGTTCATAGAAAAAATAAATGAAATACTTTTTTCAGCTTCTAATTCTCCCAGGATCCAGAGCTGTTACAGAACTGAGTATTACTAGCCGTATTTTTGAAGGATAAACCAAGCCTGTGCAGCTCACCCCGTCCCACACAAGGAATCTGAGTCTGGAGAAGAAGCTGTCAGAGACTTTGGATGTGTTTAATTCAATGAGAATTTTCCATGCACTCCCATGAAGCCAAGTTTTCTCCCCAGATCTGCTGTTGCTCCAACAAGTGAGGCGTGCTGTCATGTGGCTTCCCTTACTCAGACACACAGACCTAACACAGATGAGTCTATTTATGGATGATTAGAAATAAGTCTACAGAACCAACTCCTAGAGCAAAGTACGAGAGAGATCTGCCAGTGCAACCAGGTGTAGACTGTAACGTGGAGGAGGATCTGCACTGCAAAATTAAGCACTTTGCAGGGCGGCATTTGGGATAACCGTGTAAAACAGTTTCAGACCAATGACTAAAGCAACCTGAGCAGGCTAGTGGAGTCAATTTGTGGCTCGGACATTCATGTGGAAAAGACTCTCAGGTTTACCGCAAAGCTCATTAAACAAAAGTAGTGACTAGTGTGGCTTCACACTACTTTCTCCTGCCTGTGTTGAAAGGATTGAAGATATATTGGTTCCTATACACAAAACTACACTACTTCTATTGCCCAGTCATAACGCCTGAACTAATAAGATATAACAGACCCCAAACTCACAGTACTAACTTTATAAACCAATCTTTAAACCTCGGCCACGAAACACCCACAAAAGAAGCACTCCTGCCTGGCATGAACTCATTCACATCAGCCCATTAAAGAAAATGCACCTTTTTAACTAGCTTGCAGAGAAGAACATCTGCTTCAGCAGCTCAGCTCGGAAACAAACCACTGCCCTCGGAATAATAAACCCACAACTGCCAAGATGAAGGTACCAACACACTACCTCACTGGCAGTATTTCTGCCCAGAAGGCACACTCTGTAGACAGACACGTTTTTCTTGTCTTAAAAGTCTGCGACAACAGTGCATAAGTGATAAACCTAAAAAGATAAGGCTGAATTCTGGAAGAAGGGATTTCAGAGGACGTCCCCCTCCTCCATCCCTGCAAGAACAGGAGAAGGTGCAGACCCCTCCCAGCTGACCTGGCATACCTTTCCTATTTAATCAGAGTGAAATATTTAAATAAGGGCAGAGGAAAAAGGCATCATAAAGAAAGTAGGACACACTAATTCTTGAGCGAAAGTATGTAATTCATAATGAAAGTACCGGTTTGTCAAAGACTTTAAATTCTTAATGCCCCAAATTCTTTGTGAGCCATGTCCTGTATGACAGTTTCAGTATGACACATCCCTGCAGGCCAACACAATCTTCTGCCTGCGCTAACAGGTCTACTGGATAGCAAAAAGGATTTAGGATTGGCCTTTTAAAAGAAAACACGATTCAGATTACTCATCTAAGAGCACTAGTTATGCAAGTTTCTGTGTCAAAAGAGTCTCTGGAGAAAGAGTGATCTGTGAAAACAACATTATAATTTGTTCTCCAGTTGAAGTAGCTGTAGGAGTAGGCGTGTTCTCTAAAAGTTGGGTTTTGGTAGGAAACATGATCAGCTAGTAGAAGATTTATCTGTGGAGGTCTGACCAAGCCATTCCAGAGCTGGTGTATGTGCGCAAATGGTCCAAGCAAAAAACTTATATACGTACAGGTTCAATGACTGATTTCTTTACCAAGCAGTCAGCATTCAAAGCCTGAGGTGTTTGCCAGTGCTTGGCAGGGAGAAGCGTCAGTGTCATGCTGGTTTTAAAAGCAGCAGCAGATTTTTGTTGTGTGCAGAACGGGACCACCACAGCCTGTGAGAGGAGCTGGGCTGGCTGGATCTCTGTGGTGGGACAGAAAGGAAGACGAGAAGTATGTGCCTTGTATCTGGTCGCAATATGGACCAGATTCAGTATTGAGCTTGTCTTTGCTTGGAGAGGCTTGAAGAAAGGCAACAAAAATGGACCTTTGAGAGCGGTAAAGGAAAAGGTGAAAAAAATGAAATACATCATTGAAGACCAGACAGAAAAAGGTACCAGAACGTGTGACCATCCAAAGCTGTGGAAAGATTAACTTCCAGCACGGTAAAAAGTGCTAAAGGAAGCATAACTGCACCAGGAAAAGCATCTTATTAGTTACAGATTTTTTTAAAACCAACACTAATTTTAAAAAGCAGTTCGCAACAGTGCTGCAAAAATCTCAGAAGTTTAAAACGATTATTTCTCGTATTCTCCATATCCATATATTACCATATCATTTAGCGCAGAATAAAGACCCATCAGTTTAATTATACAGCTAAAGACAGGTGTTTGTTGTTGTTTTCTTTGATGATGATGCACTGCAACAATAAACAGGCCTGTTATTTTTAAATTAGCATATGGGTTCTTCCTTTGATGATACAACACCTGTGGTTAGAGTGTATGTTGAACCGGAGAAAATACCTCCTGGAAACATCTCCACAGACTTAAGATTTCAAATTTAGAACAACAAAAGCTCCACTTGAATCCCCTGTTGTTGGAAGGAACAGCAATTAATTATTAAAAAAGGAACTAAAACATTACCATCAATCCTGCTGACAAGAGGTGCTGGTGGTTACAGTGGACAGGGGCAATTATGCACATATCACAGGGCTACAGACAACTTCTGAATTACAATTACACCAAGAAACTCACTACAAATATCACAGATGAATACCGCTGAAAAACATTATCAGGACTGGCTTGAAACATATGTTGCATTAGTGTTGAGGGAAAATAAAGCATACACCAACTTCAGAAGAGATCTCTCCAGGCAAATTCTTATATGTTAAAAATTTCTGGAGCCTGTGCAAAGAAACTACCAAAAAACCCAAACCTTGTACTGCATTAACTATTTTTACAACTGTAAGAGAGCGTTAGGAATTTTTCAAGTGCAAATAGAAGAAATGCACACTTGCAGGTTTTTTCTGATGATGCTCATGAATGCATCAAAAGAGGATGATGAAAGGGTCCTTGCAGGATGTGCTGCAACTTGAATAAGCATTTTACTACTGCAGATCATCTGCATCGTTCTCATTGGCAATGTCGTTTGCAGAGGATTCTTTTCATTCAAGTCCATTGCAAAATGGGGAGATAGAAGAACAAGAAAAAAGAAAAAAACAATCAAAGCAGAAAAGTTATAAACCAACTGGAAAAAAAAAGGCTCATCCTTTGAGGTGGACTTTGAAATGAGATGCTGCTTGATATTTCAATATAAGTGTTTTAATACCAAGCAAGATAAAGGTGCTGGGTACTTGCTATAATGCGTTAAATTGTCTTTAGTAAGACATAGAAGAGGTAGTAAACTCAAATTGAGCATACCTGTAAGACCAAACTGGCCTGGCCCTTTGTGTTAGCAAAACCTTGGGTGAACAGAAAAATGCCTAAAGGGCCATCTGTACACAGAAAATGGGGAAGAAAGATAGAGAAATAAAATTAGAAGGCGATAATTAAAGAGATGTGAAGAAATCCTATAAATATAAATTCAAATATGGAAAATTCAGCAAACAAACTTTAATAGTTGGCATTTTTCGTTCTCAGTCCAGGTTTCCTTCCATCAATGGATCTCAAAGCAGTTTACAAATATTAACTGATGAAATTTGTTCTTCTGCCAAGTTCCCATTGACAAAAATCACATCTGTTAATGCAACCAAGTACTGGGTACTGGAATAGAATTTAGTCATGAAGATTTGAAAAGCTTTTGGATGTTCAGTTTCAAAATATTATCTCCAAAGTTCCCTTAAGTAGCTGACCTGGGAAAGGAAGGTTTGCAGGCTGCTCTTAAAAAGCCCAAGTTCTGTCTGCAGGGAGTTTGTATCAATCCTCCGGTGTCCCAGCAAAACATCAAAGCAGCGGTCATTGAGAATAACTCAAATATGATAGCTTAAGCCTAGTGGTCCTTTAATTCAGTCCTTACTAATTAGATACGAAACAGCTCAGCTTTCAATTATGGGATGCTTTAGTTTAGCTGGTCAGATCCTCATCTGCTGAAATCAGTGTGAGGATACCGAATTACAACAGAGCACTAATACTTTATTCCAGTTGAATATCAGGACAAATATTACTTATGAATGCCTACAGCTGCCGAATTTCGGTCGCCCAGCACACACGATTTAAAACTCACTCTTTCACCAAACTATTTTAGATAGCCAGTGTTAAAGCAAAAAAAAAAAAAAAAAAAAAAAAAATACACTATAACCTGGAGTGGCATAATAGTATTCTGTGATTATGCTATCTTGACATCATTTACCACTTTTACTACAACCTCTTTTTTTCCATGTTCCCATTCTTCCAGAAAATAAAATCTATAATATGTAATAATTTAGAATTAATATCTTGATTCCCTAGATCCTTTAATGAATTCAAATGCACCTAGGGAATCTAACCAAAGACATCTGTTCATGAATAGTGAGAATTATTACCAAGTCCTGGTGGAGACGGCAAGATGCCATCTCTTCCCGAAGTACCTCCCAGCTGAGAAATCAACTGTCTCCTGGCTGAATTTTCTTGTGTCAAGGTTTTAGCGTGTTATGTCTCCTGGGATTACTTACTAACAAGAGCTCCCTCCCAAACTTTTACAATCCCCAGAAAGAAGGAAGATGAGCCTAACATTTTTTTGTTGTCCAACTACACATGCATACTACCTTTATCATATAAAATAATGATGGCCTCAATTAATACTAATTACTACTCCAAAGTTTCACAAATCCCTTTTTAATCATCTTTGGGTTTAACTGATTTACCCTAAACCCCTCTGACTGCCAAAAAATTAACATTTCATTAGACAAATCATAACCTACTCCCTGTTCTCCAAAATCCAACCCATCTGGAAATATTCTACCTCATCAAATGTCAGACTTGCACAGTATAATGGAACACCATTTTTATTTAAAAACCACACACACATACACACAGTGAGTGTGATCTATCTATACTTGTAGATGCAGATCTAGAAATATCACCACACCCACATCCCACCCACCACTCACTACACCCCAGAAGATGTCCAGTGCCTCCACCAGTTACCATTTTGTTTCCTCGCTTTTTGCAAATCTTCTCTCTCCCTTCCAAACATCCATCACAGATTAATTTACCTCTACTGTCAGAAATGTAAACCATCAGCAGCTTGTTATATTGAAGAGGTTAAATGAAACTTTTGACATGACTTGTGTTTAAAATCCATCTTTAGCTGATGGCATGTCATCAGCTAGAAAATGTGTAATCAGGAGAGCAGACCTGAAAGTCTGAAAAGTCAGAGAATGCAAAGTTCTGCTGGAGGTTTTTCTTACCACCCCCCCCTTTTTTTTTTTAATTTAACAAGTTCTAAAATATATTTTCTATTTTTGGCTTCAAGTGTGGCTATGGTCTGAACAGTGACTGTGTAAAAATGGCACCTTCCTACTCAAAAGATCTGCTCCCTGTGTGCATTCTGAGGGGAAAAAAACCCCCAGCCTGCTTCAGAAAAACTATGGACCTGACCTCCAGCTGGTTAATCAAGGTATGGGTATTCAGCATCAGTTCAAGACCTGTCCTGTGGTTTTCCTGCTTTGTAATTTATTAGGCCCACATAAATAATACTCATATAGAGATGCATACGCTTTAATCTTTCTCTAAATTGTCATTTTGTCGTCTTTTTTTTTTCTTTTCACAAGTTCCTGCTCTGCAGTTCTCAACAACACATCTGTTAGTACATGGCCGGACGGAAGAGTTACAACACAGGTCCACATCTCATTCACACACACATTCAGTGCTACATGCTGGTGTAAGGAGTATCTCTCCATGCCTTCCAGCACCCAAAGCACTCAGACTACAAGGATTTTACCTAAATTCTGCTTGAGCTCTTATTGCCTGAACGCGCATCTTGGTTGTGCCTCCATGTCCCAAATGCCTCTCTCGGATCAGTCTTATTCACAAATTGCGGTGAGCTTCCCTCTACCTTCAGATGGTGATCCAAAAACACGTAAAACACGACCACCTAACTCCCTCTGCCCTTCTGCAGGAACTTGCAACACCCTTCCACCGTCCTCACACTGAGGATGTCATACGTGAAGAAAGATGATTTATCCAGGACACTGCAGGAGGCCTACAGATCTGTTTTACCCTCAAGGTGCAAAGCCACTTACTATAGCTCGGCTCACGACGGTTCTTCAGATACCGAGGACCCTACGTTTCGGTCTCCACAGCCAGCAGTACAACCGATGTATAAGCTCACGCTCACAAGACACCAGCTCCACTTGCCTCCCCGCTGCAGCGGCTCTCCCTGCAAGCTTCCTGATGAACCAGTGAGACACAGCAACCACAGAACCCCAAAAGACCTCTTCCCATCGATTCCCAAACTACAGCCGCCATTTAACTCTTGCACCGCTTCCCCCCCGACCCCACTGGTTCACAGCCAAACCGCCTCCGATTCATCCCTTACCTGTGAGGCACAGATGAAGGATGTTTAACAATTGTTTGATATTATACACACGTTCTGATACGTTTGGCGTTTTCTGTGCTTTCTGACTCACTTTTATGCATAGTACTTTCATGCCCCGCTAAATTTTCCCAACGCATTTCATTAAAATAACTCATCATCAGGCATATTATTCTCCACTTTCTACCTTTTTTACCTCATGAGGATTGATTAAATCAGCATGATGGTAGCTGAGCAGTGTTTAGGACTCAGTGTGACCACATCTGATTTGTTCATAAAGGATTTTCCTTTCTCTGGATGCCAGAGGGGTGCAACTTGATGTTCATTTATTAGTGCCTTTTCTATTTAGAAAATCAGCTACTGAAATTGTTCCAGATTAGTTTGTTTAATCAAAAGCACCAGATAAAATTAACACAATATTGACAGAAAGAGAACTTTAAACGCCGCAGCTGTGCCAGTATTAGGTGCTCCAAGGTAATTCTTACAGTCTCGCTGCAACTTGCGGCAAACTTACGATAATAATACCTTAATAATAATAATACCTTAATTTTATACAGCAGTTTTTCTCCAGAACTATCCAAAGGCACTTCAGTGGCTATATATAGCCATTACTTCACCTACCACTGAACTGCGGCTACCTTAGGGATGGAACAAAACGCTCGCTTTTCGGTTCTCTACATCTTTTAAGATGTGATGGGAAAGGAAAAAGAAATTTTCCACAGTTTTAGGTGAGCAGCTAAGTACACAGAAGGCTGATCTCCAGGAGAACATTCATCGGATAGCACGCCCCGGTCCTGAGCAGAGTTTCCATACTTTGCTAGATGTCCTAAGTGCCTGTGCTATGTTTTCTATGTACATGAAATACCAGTTGTCTCTCTTAATGGAGATGTCTCAACCTGCAGCAAATTTGTGAAGTGAGGATAATGCCCAGAGGGCTAAATTACACCACAAAACCCTTAGAATGAATATGTCTTTTCCATCTTGTCAGTACACAAAGTCAAGGCTTCCCGATTTTGGCAATTCCAAATTTTCTGTGTGTTCAGTTATTTTCATGATAATTTGCACCAGAATTTGAGCCTTTCACCATGTGCTTGTCACTAACTGCCTTGCTGATAAAAGTGGGAAGATCTCATCTTGTTCCTAAGTCCCCGCTTGCAAAAATACCTCTTTTTCTGCATGCAAACAGCAGAATTTGTTGAGTGAGAAGCCTTATTTCTACATGTGCTCGCTCTCTCTCTCCCGCCCGCCGCAGTTTCTACATGGCTACTCGGTTTCTTGGCTACAGCAGCCACCAGCAAGTTAACAACATGTCCCCCCACGTGCTTGGCGAGGAGCCACGACGTATCTGCTGGCCCATTCTCTTGCTCGAGAAATGCTAAACAGCATCGCTGGCATTTACACGTCTCTCATCGCTGCAATGCCATCGGCCCAAACACTCCTCCTTCCCTTCCCGTCGGTTACTGAAGCGGCGGCAGCACCCGAGGATCGCCGTGCCCCCAGTCTACACGGTAATTCAAGCCTGGGGTTTGAACGACCATGCTTGCTGGAAGCCTGTTTCTGGAGACAGTGATTTGCAGAGTAGAAGAGTGGCCTTTGGTGGAGAGACTCGGGGCAAAAATATTGGACGCACCAGGATTTACAGCACTTGTAACCGCTAATCTGCCGCAAGAAACTGCCTCAGCCGTATGGTCTCTCTCCAGAAATACACACATTACACCAGCTAAATGCTGTTTCTGGGCATAGTGGAAGCTTTCACCCTCTGGAGAGATGCAATGTGCTCCGTGACATGGCAAGAAGCCTGGGGTCAGATGGACGCAGCTGTTCCTACCAGGTGCCGCGGTGTCACCCTGAGCAGGTCCTTCTAAAAGCTCCGTCTCCTTTTGTCTCCCCACAACCAAAAGGTCTTGCTGACTGAGCCTTAATCCAGTTTGGATGTGTGTAACCAACAGAGTCGGAGCAAGGCCGTGTTTAGCCTTCTGTGGTTAGACTGAACCAGGGAATAGCACACTCAAGACATCTTTCCCCACAATCGAGGCACATGCAATTAGGTGACGGCAACAATATTACAGCACTGGGAACGTGCTTGCTTCAGAGCTCTTGTACCTGTCGGAGCAAAGTCCCCATGGGATGTTTACAAGTGGTTTGTCAAAACAGAGCCCTAAGCATGTACGCGGTACCCCTTGGAGACGCTGCTTGCACCAGTTAAGGAGATAGCTGCGTTCATGATGCACTGTTTTCACGCTTCGTGTTCTGCGGGGGGAACAAGGTGGCACCAGGCACCGGTGGCTTTCGGTCCCACGGAGGTGCTACAAACGTGTTGGGGCACCTGACATTGGCATTTCGTGAGCTGTGAGCCGCGAGTGTCACGGGAGCGCTAGCTCTACCCCCACACGGAGCGAGACCTGTATGATTAACTCTTAGAGGCAGGCTGCATTGTGCTTGAAGGTAATTTTACTCTGGCATTGATTTGAGGCGCAATTTGAAATTCATGACAATCTATGTAAATGTGCTTGTGACACTGAAGAGACACGCAGTGCGGATTATGCGTGACATCTTAAGAGCACACAGATTTTTTTCATAAATACTCATACAGTGTCTGCCTTTTAGGCATCCTGGTCGTACTCTGCTCTCAGGTTACATCCATCACATTTAAAATAACTCCCATGATTATATCAATACAAAAGAATTGAGTCTGGCCTCTAATTCTATCTGCAGATTTAATAATCTTCTCTGTGTAAATGTACCAAAGAACAAGAAATTTAAGGGTCGTGGGTACTGATCATCCATCTTTTAAACTGGGAAATATAAGAGGAAATGGAAACGGTGAGGAGGGGAAAGGAAATGCTGGAGGAGGAAGGAAGGAAGCAGCACCCCCGCTTCACCGCTGCTTTCCTCAGCCTTCATTTTCCCTATGCATTGACAAGATCGCTTGACCACAAACGGGACAATGGTGACATTCTGCAGTTTCTTGTTGAGTTTACATTTGTTCCTTAACACAGTACGGCCTTCCAAATGTCAATAAAACTCCCACGAAGAGTTAGGGACAGACACTGACATCCTGAAGCAGGCAGCGTACTGACACCATAGATAACCTTAAAGGGGTTAAATCTGAAGCGAGTTACAGAGAGAGGCTCTTTCATGAGTGAGATAAATATGACTAATGTACTTTTACTAGAGACAGTTAAAAATAAAACCTTAAAGAAGAAAAACATGCATTCATTTTACACGACAGACACTATTATTTCTACATATTTCAGATTCATTTGCAAGTTAGGAAAATTGTGATTAAAAAAAAAATGTTAGCAATCACATTTACAAGCAGAAATTCTACTGCATGGAGTCATAAACTGCCCCCTTGCCTCAGCTATATTACGCTCCAGAGTTAAATCTATTCTTGAGCTTTTTCTTCACCTCATTTAGCAGTGGGGTATATCTTTTGGATTAATTAGAGCAATCCTCTCATTCAATAATGGTCAATTGTTTTCTGTTCAACCATTATGCATAATTGTTTTCTTTGATCCATACAAACGCCGGCTATTTTTCATGCCGAATTAAATCAGCCAGCCTGCCCGCCCGCCCGCGCGGAGGGGCGCGCTGCCCT
>NW_010565467.1:0-9604 GCF_000687285.1 Phaethon lepturus | reverse complement strand
TTATAATATATATAAATATGAAAATATACATATTGCATATATACCTTTACTAAGGTATTTATTTCTGAAGCAGTTTTCTCATATTAAGTTCTCATTTTTCCTGTACTTACTGTGCCAATATTTGAAAGAGTGAATGTTCCCCCAGTGAGGTCATTTGTTCCCAGTTGGCCTGCAGAGCCCAAGGACTGCAGGCGATTTAATTCAGAAGCAATCTCAAACACACTACAGACTTGAACATTTTTCACATTTGGGACAATTAAACCTTGCTCCGTGTCCATAGCAACTCCAATGTTGTGCGAAGCCTGCAACAAGTTTCATTAACATAAGCTGTCAACATAAAATGTATTTTACATTAAAAAAAACATGTGAATAAAGTCTTCTTTATGTATCTTTTTTAACCTAGAAAGTGCTGTCTGTAGTAAGCAACTCCTCTATACAACTTTGAGGGGGGAAGAGGATGTAAATTTTAAAATATTAGCTTTCCACATCTGCAAAGTGCAAATTGATTTTGGCAGTTTCACATCCAGGAAATACAAGACTGGAATCAATTTTGCACTAAAAATATTTCACTTTAGGATGATTATATGGTTAACAAAACATGACTAGCAGATTTTAAAGAGAACACTAAAATAAAAAAAGAAGGAAACTGAGTTGCCTTGCATTTGCTAGAAGGAACATATAAGGATTCATCTGAAAGATATTGATAGAACAGCACAAAAGGAGTTTGTACTACACGGAGTATGTACATATCACTTAAGAAAATAAGACACTCACTGCCCAGAAGTATCAATCCAGCACCTTGTATGAAAATTAAGTAATCTTTATCAAAACTGAGTTTAAAATATGACTTTTATACATAAGGGTTGAGTGTTGGAACAGTGGAACCACTATGCCATTACTAAAAAATTACAGTATTAGATTTTAAATATTCTCATTTTAAATGCTTAGCCCATCTTCAGGTAGAAAGTAGGAAATCACTATATGTGTTTTTGAGGGAAGCCTGAATAACAAAGTGACTCTCATTAAATAAACTACTGAAATAAGATGAATAATAAATCAAATCCAATCTTAGGATCTGGACACACAAATTATTTTCCAGCACCACATCATAATTTTCGTTCTTAGAATTAGCTCAGACATTCTGAAAAGCCCTTGTTAGCTTTATTTTAGGTTTTCTGCTCACAACTTTCATCAGTAGCTTACAAACCTTATATGTGACATTTTGACAGCTTTCATCCAAAGAAGCATTAAGAATGGGATACTGCAATAATCCCAGAGAGGCTGCCTATTAAACAAAAAAATAAATAAAAAAAGAGATAGATTTTTATGTTTTATAACCCGAGAACTGCACGGAAAGGAAGGAACAGTGGGAGACAATTTAGGTTAGTAACAATATAGATTTCCTCAATGCAATCAAATTTGGCTTAAACTCTCCTAAACTTGTCTGTTGTTATTCTATCATTATTAGGATACGACAGCTTACAAAAACCAAATATACATCAGACAAACACATAAAAAGTGATAATCCCTTTCCTAAGTATAACTGAAATTGAATCTGCATTTGTTATTTCTGTTCCACAATTCAAATTGAGTATCCCAAGACAAAAGTTATGAGATTCAGCAGCAACGTCATTCTCAGCTCTCCACTTAGATGACAATTATTTCAAGGAAGAAATACTAATTCCCCCTAAAGAGAGTGAGCAGAATGAGTGCTTACTTAGCACTCTTACTGAAATAGCATTACCAGAAGTTTCAGACCAAGCTATGCATTCAATGCGTAGCTTAGGTAGTGCATCAGCCTTCACTGATGCCAACAGTTGGAAACAGAACCATGGCAACTAAATGACTGCAAGTGCCTGGTCTTCTGAACAACAGAAGAGACATACTCATTCACCTGAACAACAGAAGAGGCATGCAGATTCACCCAAGGGATTCATTACCAATAAAAATATAATAACAATAATGACTCATTTCACATAGGGTTCATTTTAATGGAGCTCATAAAAAATACTGACAAATTTCCAAAATTTGTTTTTTGTAATTCAAACACACAGTGATGCTTACCCCTGTAATGAATAATGCTTTACCTGCTCTATCCTTCCCCATTAATATTTCAAAAAATGTCCATGATATTACGTAACCCCAACTACAATTCCAACAATAAATTCGTAAGTGGTTCAATAAACAAGAGAAGTTAAGACTTCTCTTGTGATCTGTAATCATTCAGATGATAGCAAGGTGCTCCAAACTTAAAACAATCACTGATCAGACTTTGCCAAAATCTGCGTAAGTACTCTATACAGCACTCTGCTGCACATCTTACCTTTATGAAGAAAGGCATAAAGGAAAGTTTAACTCCACGAATTTGTGCTAGAGGTTTTAGCTCTTCTCGCAATTGAACAAGCTGAGTCAAATCAATCTCATCACAATAACCGAAGTGGGGTATCTTCAGGGCTGCACTCATAGTCTTTACCATTGCCTTGTGAAAACCTGAAAAATATTCACTGACTTCTTAAACCAACAAAATGAGCTTCGGGGAAATTATGGTGACATTTCAATTTCTATTTGTTTCCATTAAACAAATTACACAATATGAAAAAAAACAAGCACAAAAAAAAAAAAAGACAGGATAAAGCTCACTTTAGGATCAACAGTTACTCAGCACATGCAACTCAATTTTTACAATTGTGATTTTTCAGATTATATTACTGCATCTCTCCCCTATCTATGTATGTATGTATTTGAAATAATAATACAGTAATCTGCACTACTCTTTCCAGCCTCTCCAAATAAACATTGCCTGAAAGGCAAGCCAAAACCTTTTATCTTCCTCTTTTAATGTGATTTTTCTTACCTTAGTGTCTTTTGTTGTACTTCAGCATTCACCCATGTTCTGGAGTGCGCTATTATTAAGCACTGATAAACCTTAAATTCACTGCATTTTGGCACTAATTGCATAATGAGTCATGCTGTGACAAATTCACATGTGTTTCAGAATTCCTACCTGTTTCAGCATATATTTGAAGAAACACAGATTAAAAATGAACAAGTGCAACTTGCAGCCCAACTCCATCCAACCAAAACATGAACAATTATTTCATAAAATAATCATTTCATACAACACTTTCTTACAGAGCATGTTTTCCTATTGCTCACTTGCATGACAATAACACTCCCAACAAAAGAAATCAACTGTTCACCGAGTAACATTTACTGGTAGTCTACTGTGAACATGGTCTCAAGATTTTATATTTCATGATTTACCTGTTATAGGTTCAGTTTTATCTTTTCCTGAAAACACAATGGGTCTAGAAACAGGTACAGGAATTTTGCGTGCTTTGTCCTTTGGAGCAGCTGGCACAGTCTCTGATTTTGGCAAAGGCGGGATAATTTCAGACTTCGGTGATGGAGGTAAAATAGCTCCTGTTTGTTTGGCCAAGTAATTGAGTATGTCTTCTTTAAGGATTCTGTTATCTTTTCCTGTTCCAACAACTTCACTCAATTTAATCTGAAAAGTACATAACAAGCTATGACACTTTCATTTTACAGCAATATAAAAATATCCTATATTGTAAGCTACAGTTAAAAATTATTCCAGTTACTGATCTATAAAACAGTTTTCTTTCCCTTTTATATGACTTATTAGGTACTTGACATTGTTCAAATCATCCAAAAGGCCCACTATGTATCTAACTGCATACTTTAAGGAGGAACTATGAATACTACTTACCACTTAATTACCTCACAGGATCAATAGTGAAATATTTATTTGAGGAAAGCTATTTGTCACTTAATTTCCTCTGCTTAATGATTTATTTTTCTCCTAAAAATGCACCACAAGCTTTCAAAAACCAATTCCTCTAGACCAATGTTCTCCTAGTCAGTCAAACTGCTATATAAAAGGTGGATAAAATGCAGCAGGACCTGATTCAGCAAACTTACATTGTTCTCCATGGCCAGACGACGAACTGCAGGGGTTGCTAATGTTTTGTGACCTTTTATCTCTTGGTGAGTGTGCTCTTCATGAGACATAGGAGGTGTTTCAACAACATCTTCTTCTGGGGCAACACCTGCAAACAAAAAGAAAAATTTTAACTTTACTACATTATAAGCATTTGTTAAATTCCAACCTCAACCATTCCGTGATTCTGTGACAACTGAAGTTTTTAACATTTAGTGTGAGCTACTGTGGATGGGAACATAGCATGCTCAAGGCTGCTGCTTAAGCTAAATTTTCAACAGGAAATGTCTGGCTTTTTAGATTTTAAACCTAATAAAATATCACAGCTTTTTCCACTTAATTTTCTTGACTTTATAAGGGAAAAAAAATAATTCAGTTTCGAGATTTGCAGGAGGAAAAAGTAAACTCCTCTGTCACTGATGGTTTTATGGCAACAAACATAAAATATGCAAGAGAAAAAAAATGGCTTACAATACCTTTTGAAGCATCGATTTCAATGTCCACTAAAGGTTTTCCAACATAAGCAATATCATCTAAATTGTAATGGAGTTTTCTAATGATGCCATCATAACGACTAGTAATAGTAACGGAAGCTTTATCGCTTTGTACTTCACAGATGCTATCAAACTGAGACACGCTATCACCTTCTTTTATATACCTAAGAGAAAAGACACAGGCTAGTATAAAACATACACAGTGTAAAAATCTATGCTGTGTATTCTTTTGATAAGTTCAAGTTATGTACATCCCCACAACATGAAAACGCATTCCAGATAGGCAAATTCTACATAATGGATACATTTGCTACATACCCTTTTGCCAGACTGCTCCAGAACCCTTTGTTGTGTGAAATGACACAATGATTTAAAGTATCATCACACATACATTTTGACCATTATTTTAGTAAAGCAGAGTTTTCTTGACAGATTATAAGCCATCTAAAAATAAAAATAAGCCCAGCTTAGTCTGAACCTAGGAAGTTCTTAGTTTCAAATTGCCAGCCTCAATATATGATCAGTTTCAGAAAAGAAACTGAAAGTGGGAAACACTGTCCTCTATGCAGAGAGGCGTATTTTCACCTATTTGTCAAAGAACTAGGCATTTCAACATGGCCTTCCTTCACTATACACTTTGATTTTGCTTAATCCATTCATCATTGGCTTTTTACAAACAATTTAAATGTTCAAATCTTCTACTAAAGTCAATAGAGAAGAGTATAGGGTAAAATTACGTGGATTCTCCAGACTAGTCATTTGTTTCTAAAGTTCAGCCTAAGGAAGTATACTAAAAGGCAGACCTCCTAGACTCTAAAAACATTAATCACTGAAGGAAAGCTCATATACACGTGCAGTTAGGGCATCCCATTCCTTCCATCTTTTCCACTCCCAAATAAACCAGATTGCAAATACATAAAATGTAAAGCTAAGTATATACAAGGCTTTAAAATGTCGAAGATGAAACTTGAAAAACTTCACTACTAACCCAGAAAACATATTCTCTGATAAATAATTGATAATACAGCTGTTCAACTACTTGCTGATTTCTTAGTATATTTCTGAGAAAGTAGAGCTTACCATTCTTTTACAGTCACCTCCGTAATCCCTTCTCCAATATCAGAAAGCTTAAACTGGACAATTTGGCCACATGAAACTTAAAACACACAATAAGGAAATACAGCATGTTTAATATTAAATACCAGGTATCAGACAGAAAAATCTGAATGCATCAGAAATAGTCTACATACCAGTCATATACAAACCGCTAACATAACACTCATAAAATAGCAAAATAAAATAAATTATTTTATTATGAAAAAGATTACCAGCAGATGTTCTGAATAATCGCTGTTGATGACTAAACTTGAGGGCAGATTTGTCAAACACGCACACATATTTTGATTTTATAAAGCGAATGCTGCTGCACGATCTAACACGGTGAATGCAAACCTGGGGGAGAAAAGTCTCAAGTGTTAATATAATGGACTGAGGAATGTAGAGCTCATTTAATATGCCTGATGCAACAGTAATACTAAAATAGTTTAATTCTAATTTATATAAGAGAAGTTCTTATGGAAACACAATTATACTGAATACATACTGAATGTACAATAACCATTAAATTAGCATAAGCTTTGTCAGATCTTTAACTTCTTTCACTAACACAACACATGGGGACATCAAAGCCACAGTAACATAACCACTTAACAAAAATCACGACAAAATCTGATAAGAGATTCACACTTGCTATTGTTTCTCTAAACAATTAGTTTAATCAGGACACACACACAAAAAGCATACATAATATCAACTACATCAGCCATATGATACATTCTTATCTAGAATGAATGTTGGAAGAATCCCCTAGACTGCAGGAAAAATCAGCATATTTTTCTTTGTCAGTTCTTATTCCAATCAAAGGTTGATCAGAAGTACTAATTGGAAAGGAAATTCACACCAGAGGGTACAGACAGTTGCCCTTTTATTTCTGTTAAGATATAGGAGGCAATCATCTTCAAGTAAATATCATTTCACATCAACTTTAATGACATTTTTTAAGAACTGGGCTTGAGATTTTTTTTTTTTTTCATGGTTACAATTATATTTATCCAGAAATCAACTTAAAGGGTCAACGGAATTTTCTGAAAGGTTTTTCAGACAAAACCTTATGCTGTAAAGCGTCATGTAATCAGTCATGATTTTGGTCAAAAGCAAAGCCAGTAGCACTTGCATTGACATAAACAGGCATTTTATCATTAATCTCAACAGAAGTTAGTTCAGATCCCTTCTTATTTAGTAAGATTTCTTAAATCTAATGTAACTCTGGTGTTATGTTGTCTTAGAGTGCTGTAAAATTAATAAAAATAACAATTTATCTGTATATACTATCTCTAATTAATTTAGAGATATGAAAAAAATTCAGGTGCTACAATGTACCTCAAGTAGCTCAAAACTGTAAAATTTAGAAATTATCTTCTTAGAGGACCCAGACAACAGCACACCTGCATGGGAAAGTTCATTTTAACTTCTTTTTAAAAAAATCCTTTCAGTAATCACAGAGCATATGAAACTTCCTGATTGCCCTCCCCACCCCCCAAACTGTTCAACTATTTGATTTTATATTACACTTTTAAAAAGCAGATTATTCAAAAAACTGTACAATTATGAACTGATGATGTACACATTTTCTGTATCATTTAATCTATTGTTGCAAGTTACATTAAGTATCACCTTTCTTTTAGGAACAAATATTTATACAATACAATCTACCATAAAGGACACAAAAACTGAGTTACTTTTCAGCTGCCTGCTACTAAGATTGTATCTACTGATCTAGTGTAAGTATTTTTCTAATTCCTATAATGAGCGAACAGCAAGTCCTTTCATTAGTCCTCCAAATAATTTTCTCCATTAAAAAATCAGGTAAAATGGTAATTTTAAGCTATGACAAATCTTATTTCATGAACACACTAAAAATTCTCATTCCATTACAAAACTGGTATATAATGTACATCTTCACAAGCCTATTTTCTCCTACTTTTAATATTATTTTTCTTCCCTAGTGTCCTAACATATTAAAGCAATAATA
Source organism: Phaethon lepturus (assembly GCF_000687285.1). NCBI lineage: Eukaryota > Metazoa > Chordata > Aves > Phaethontiformes > Phaethontidae > Phaethon > Phaethon lepturus. The sequence continues at coordinate 2,058 of NW_010565467.1, read as the reverse complement.
AAGTACCCAATCTCTCTATAGAACGGTGTTCCTTTCTAAACCCTTGAAATAAAGAGGCTGTGCTTACTAATTTCCATATTTAATCACCATAATACTACTTTATGTGTAACGCTAAATAAGGAAATAACAAAAGCATACGATAGACAAAATTAGTTCTAATATCCATAGCATACCCATCTGTGTACCTCAATGTCTAGAAGAATATAGTAATAAAAACCCAACAAGCACAGTACTACTAGCAGTTATATATTATGTCACCACTATTATACTATATGACAATAAGCAATAATGCCACAGTAAGGTAACACCTTTTCTGTGTAAGTCTTCAAAATGTGGCATTACTGTGGCGAGAAGAAACCAAGGGCCCACTCCAGTCTCTAATACTGAGGACCCATCAGCCACTGATACTTGGTTGACTAAGACTTGTCGTTTGAACCAAGACAACATGGGAGCTGTATGCTGTCTGGGGAGAAAACTACCTTGCCCCTGCTTAGTTCAGTTTTGGTTGTTTCCTTATAAAGAAGCCAACTGTGCTTTTCTAAATCACCACTAATCCTAAAAATTTACTGCTGGCCTCAAAACAAAATGTTCTTATGCGGCCTGCAGGCAACCGATTACCTGATGAAGTAACACCGAGTTTCAAAGTCAAATTGAATAGTTTGTGCTCAAAGGCAATGACTTCTCATTACATTACAACATACTCCACTACAAAACTCTTTTGATTTGCTGTCCCATTGAGTCATTTTAATGAACATTTACCTACATTGGATTTTTTTTGCATACATATTCCATATCTCCATGTATACAGTTGCCTATATACTAAACCAATGTAGCGTGTTTCAGTCAGACATTATTCCTCACCTAAGTAAGTGGCACCATGTCCTAGCGTCTAGGTAACTTATTTCCCTACTACTTAACACAAAGACCCCCAGGCTCCTTTCTTTTCTTCTTCACAACTTACAGCCCCCATGCACAACCACCATTACTTTGTCCTTCTTCCTCTTGCTAGCCAAAGTGTTTGCAAAAGCATTGAGATAACGTCCTTTAATATTATAACCACCATATTATTTCTTGGATCTTATCACTGTTTCACAGTAGATGGTCACAAGAAGAATTACTATCTAGCAAAATTCAAAATGTGCTTGCAGGAAACACATGCTATAAATAGCCATGCACATAGATAAGATGAGCATTTTCACCTTACCAGAATCTCCCTCTGGATTTAAGAGTTGATGGTTTAGTTAGAAAGAAAACTAAAAAGAAGCTGCTATTTTCAATATTCTTAATTAGTAAAATTACTTATATGTAGCCTAAAACTAGATAGTTACCAAAGTATCACTGAAAAAGTCCTCACTACCATGCTTTCAAAATACAATATGAATTATTATTAAGAGCAAAATAATAATAGAAACTAGAACTGATCCTTAATTTTGTTTTCACTTGGATTATCTTACAAAAAGATGTTTCTTTTTCTGACATTCCACAAAACAGCAGTGACATAACTGGAAACGAACACTCCTCACTACAGCTGGAAGACTATAATACAAGAAGGCAGAAGAAAGCATGAATTAAGTCTTCATGACGATGTATGTTTATGAGATTTTAAGTGTCCTAAAAGGCAACCAAGTAGCTTCACTTATTTAAGTATGGAAAGGTATCTCTACTTAATTTACATCAAGGCTCCTGGGATTCAAAGAAATACGTTTCCCCCTTCTGTGTAACTACACGGTCTCCGTGCAAGATACGGTATGCAAAGGGGGCTGGTGCATGGGCGGAGGAGCAGCGATGGCAGCGTAACGTATAGGCAATGCAATGAATCAGATGACTAAGAAATAACAGAAGGATGTCAGTGGCGTATTACAGAAGGCACACCTGTCTTTCACGGGAAACACGGGCAAAGGGGAAGACATTCAGGGGCAGCAGCACGGGGCGGACGAAGTCTGTGCTGGGGGTCCCTGGGGAGCGAGAACACTCTGACCCACAGGGAGCGGCACCACGGAGCGGGCGGGCCGGGTGCTGCCGACAGACCGCCTGCGGGGCACGCAGTCATCTGTGCCA
>NW_010565466.1:13936-14217 GCF_000687285.1 Phaethon lepturus | reverse complement strand
TATATATATTATACTTTATATGTATTAAAATTGCTTGATTGCAGCCCATTAGAGGTTTCATTAGTGTTCTTGGTGCAGAAAAGCTTTAGGTAATTAACTTACAAAAAACTGATGTTAAAAGGGTATAAGATATAAGTCTAATAAAGCTACACACATAATGAATCTTCCCTTAATGATATACTGAATTTGTCCAACATTTTTAAATCGTTCTGAAACCTAATTTAATCTGACAAGTATGAATATGAGTAAACAAAACATGAAATTTAGCGAGCAGTTGCCAG
>NW_010565466.1:2324-13913 GCF_000687285.1 Phaethon lepturus | reverse complement strand
CGTGTCTTAGTCATTTCACTGGTTTCAACAGATATTCGAGCTTCTTGGTGGGTTGCGCAGACTTGGTGTCACACTGCCTGTGCGGTGCTGGGGCAGGAGAGGACAGGACCACTGAAGCACTCACCTTTTCTTTCCCTTTAATTTCCACCTTATACTATAACACTATGATATTTGAAGTTACGCTTCTGAACGTGTGGCGTGTTGTTAAGATACTGCACCGCAAACTTTAACATCTCCTGGAGGTTTTGGGGTTTGCAGAAGTCAAACCTGTCGGCGGTTTTGGGGCAGTAAAGCAGAGCAGAAGAAATCCCCAAGCTCTGCTGCTTCCAGGTCTCCAGCCCGTATGGCCGCGATAGTAAAACCGCAGCGACAGCGAGCGCGGCGCAGGGGCTGTTTCAGGGCAGGGAGGCGACTGGGGAAGCAGGAGACTGAACTGCAGACAGGAGCCTGCAAAACGAGGGAGCGGGAGGGCTGACGGGCCACGGCCATCCCGCTAGCTCTGCTGCGAGCACCCTCCGAGCCATCTATCCCCAAAAACTGCTGGTTCCTTACGAACAAGGACCATCTTTTGCAGAGACCACAGCACAACAGGCACTTCCAGGCTATGGTCAACCTCCTTTTATGATAGGTATCTTAAATGTGCCTGATAGCTCCTGCCTTAGCAGTCTTGATTTGTCTCCTTAGCTATGAAAGGAGCCCCTGCCACTAATGGAGATGGAGATGTTTATAAGAATGTCTCCTATGTCAGAGGAGATGTATTGCATCCCAAAAGCCACTGCATTTCACTTGCTTCTGTGTTGTGCTAAGACTCTCTATCTGACAAAACATTTCTCCTAATCATGGAGCACATTCTATATTGCATCCATAGCTTACAGCGCCTAGGGAGAAACATCAACGGAAAAAGCTTTGTCAAACCGCAAGATATGATCCATTTATGTTTGACTTCTCCAGTGAATCTTTACATTTCTGGACTGCAGCCATGCTGACATTTATTTCCACAAGAAATTTCCAATAAAACAGAGTAGCTGATATTAATGTGATTGACCTGCTGGCCTTGCTGAAGCTGCAGGGAAGTACATGTACATTTAATCAATTTTGCTGTGTATGCAGAGGTCATCAGTATGAGTAGGCTCCTGGAGATGCTGTTCGGTTAATTCTCTGTAGAGAAGATTTTAGATCCCGAAATCATCTTGAGAATGCAAAATGCCCAACCAATGTCCTCCTATGAGAGCCTGTTGGGAAGGACCTTGGTGCTGCAGATGCACACAGTGCCACGTGCTTTGGAAATGGGGCTTCTTCCCTGCCCCCCGGGTACCACGAGCAGCTGGTCACTGCAGAGAGCTGGCTGCAGAGCAGGCTATGGCTGGCCGTATCAAAGGGTTTGGTGTAAATGGAGAAGAGCAGCATTCCCGAGAAGTTCAATGGTTGGGAAATGCATGCGTACGAGAAGAGGAAGATGGTAGCAAGGCTTTGCTTTAATAGAATGCTTTTTTGTATTTAGCACTAAAGTAAACTTAACACAGACTCTGTTTGGTTTTTTTTTTTTCTTGCTTAAGCAAATGTGTGAGTTTCTATAATAATTTTAATGTGAGCGGAGTTGATGCTTATGAAGTAATTATATTTTATCTAATATCAGCCTGATCTGATGGCTAACTATGGATTGATAAGGCCCACGATGATCCTACCTTCGTTAATATGGCACTACTTTCTATGTCGTTTGAATGGCAAGTTCCTAGCACAGGGGCTATTTTTATATTCTGTATTTATACAGATCCTCACACAAGGGTATTACTAGAAAATAATTACAACCTAGTGACACAAATTAGTGGAGAGCTACTTACCTGGTTCCTGTGTGGAAGAAGCAGTTATTGAAGTGGGTAGCCATATCCTGGAAAACTAAAACTTCTCAGGAATATAACATGTTATTCTCCTTTTATTCATAAGCCAGTGTGCTATTTTTTGAGATTCAGACTGTGCAGCGTGAAGGAAATTGATGCAATTTGTTTTAAACAATCTGAGCAAAATGCAAAGAAAGGCATCTCCATCAGAGAGGAATGTATTGTCTTCACGGCTTGCTGGCCTTTGTCTTCTGCTGAAATCACCAGCAGGATGCGTGACCAACTCACGTGCTATCCAGACATGCTGAATTCTGCGTTGGGAGCTCGTTATTTAAGAAATGCACAGAAAACCGGGAGCACCTGTATTTGGGGAGGTGGTTAAAAAGGGAGTTCCTGCAAGGCTGGCACTGTGTGTTGAGTACAAGCCCCTGGAGTCTGACTGAGACACAAGAGGAGAGGTGGCATCCCAGAGAGGAGATGTTCAGGACAACAGATGCCAGCCCTTGCAAACCCAGCCCCAGATCTGCAAGCCTAGGTGGCCCGGGGAAGGAGCAGCCCCGGGGCACCCAGCTGAGCACTGGATGGGCTGCCAGGTTTCCTTGCTTATCTCACTAGTTTTTTTGGTAGAGCTACCATGGAGGTGAACACTCTTCCTGAGGGAAGACAACACACCACCAAATCGTAACCTGTGTCAAGAGGTTCCTGCCAACCGTTCTTCTTCTTCTTTCAGAATCCTACCATTGAGAACACTGCATGGCTCTGACGGCAGCAGCTGGGCAGACTCACATTCTTTAAAATGGCCATAGGATGGCCTCTGATAATCTAGGTCTGTTACCTAAAGGTAGAAACAGAAATAACTGGGAAAACGTGTTGCCTGTCCAGCAAAAAATGCTCATCAATTGACAAATTAACCCCATGCAGAAAATCTGAAGTCAGAAAGCCCTGGCCTGATTATTCCAGCAATGAGAAACTCTTTGCATTTTTGGGGCATCCTCTTTTCAGCAATAAGCTGCTGCTCACGTGAGTGCACTTATTCTCCCAGCCCAGCAAATGTTTGCAGCTCGGGGTGCTCCTCTGGTGGAGGTGGAAACTGGGGATGAAAACATGAGAAAGTGTCCAGGGAAGGCTGGCCAGAAGCAGGTATCTCTGTATACCTGTCAGTGCCCATGGAAGCTCTAGAGTTTATTTCAGTTATCTAATGCAAAAACAAATGGCATCCAACAAGACAGTATTTTCTCTCATGCAGAGAGGAATTAACTCCAGGACAGAGGTGTAGCCATTCCACCAGGAGCACAAGCTAAAGTGTTGAACCTAACTCATGGAAAGTTGGAAAAAAAATCTAAGCTAGTCACACATCTGTTTGGTACTTTGAAAAAGCCAGTTTCACAATGCAAAACAATTAGGTGCCAGGGCAAACTGTGAAAGAGAACCCAGAAAATACATAAATACTTTTGTAGGCTACTGCAGCCAAAGCCTCTGAAAGTCCCAGACCCTCCACTGGCAAAGGATCTCCGAGATGGTTACGGAAATTGGATGTGTCTCAGAGCAGCAACGAAAGGAGCAATGTTTGCATCTAAATAGAAACAATCAGAAAAGGGGAAAGTTGCAATTAGTGTAATTTGGAAATTAGAAACTGGATAAATTAGATAAGGGAAGGAAAAGAATATAAGAGACAGGCTACAGCTACAGAGAAAAGAGCAGTAAGAAAAAGTCTTGAAAATATATCAGGGATGAAGAGAAGCCAAACAATGTCTTTGGACTATTGCCAAATTGAAATTATAGAAATGGCAATAATTATGCAGAAAGGCAAATCTTTTTAATGAACAAATATTCCTGTGCTGAACCTGGGGAGAAAAACAGCCACGAATGATGCATTCCCATCAGATGATGATGATACAACAATTTGCATAGCAGCAGAAGTTCAGGGATAGCACGCAATAGTTAAAACAGCTAAGCATCTTCAAATCAACACTCTAAATAATTTGCATAGAAGTGGTTTGAAGAGAACTTAGCATTTTTTCTGGACTGCTAATGCTGTTTTTGTAGACATTGCAGAGTACAGGGAAAATTACACCAGGAGAAGAAAAAGCTGCTGTTTAAGGGAAAGTTGGATGATTTGGATATTGATAGGCCTGTTGAGCTTTGATCCTGGGGAGATAATGGATCCCAGACAATGAGAAACAATTGCAGAAATTAAAAAATAAGAAGGGATAATATCATTAATGCCCATCAACAGGGGCTGATGAGGAATAGATCTTCTAAAACTAACTGGATTTTTTTTTTATAATGAGATTACAATTTTGCTTAATAAAGGAAATAGTGTTGATTTAAGCTTCTGTAAAATATTTGACTTAATATCCCACAATGTAACATTCAAGAAGCCAGTTCAGTACAAAATCAACACAGCACGCAAAGTGAATTAAGTACGAGCTAAAAGAATCACCTGTCAAAGACCAGTTGATGTGGGTATGTTTCAAGTGGGATCCTCGCAGAAATCACTCCTTGGCCTCGAGGCAGGCAATGTTTTACTGGTTACCTGGAAGAAACCACATGAAATCCTATCGGATCCGGCTGGTCGCTGGCCTGTGCTGGGGCGAGTGGTGGGCAGTGGAGAGAAGAGGTCCTTGATGCAGGGGCGGGTGTCCTGCTTCGCTGAACGCGATGAAACCGTGCGCATTTTCTTTTAGCTGTAGGTAAGGTCGTGCACTGAAAGGGGTTGTGGCACTTGTGCTCTGCAAGAATGGGGACGTGGTGGAGCTGTGCCCAGGAGATCAGCCTTTGAGATTTGGGTCGGAGTATGGGTAATTAGGTATAAAACGGCTAAAGGGCTAGTACGGGGGGGCTGAGACAATGATTTCTGACTGTGCGGTGGGAGGGCTGCAGGGCACAGCAGCACCCTGCTAAGTGCTGAGGTGGGTCCGCTCGCAGTGCAAGTGTTTTCATCAGGCTTTGCAGTGAAAAACAGGACCTTTTATTAGAGCGCAGCTGGAGACTGCAGCCACTGCTATCAGAACTGTACTTATTGAACAGAGATCTCTATTTTTTCCAACATCAAGTTCAATGGCTTTATTTTTAGCAGTTTCTTCGGTGAAACAAAACCGGTGTCTCATCTCTTGGAGAGGGCTCAGTTTGGTGTAGGCAGATTCTTCTGTCTTCCCCCTTCCCCTCTGTTTCATAGAGTGGTCTCATCTCTTCCATGATCAACTGCTGAAGCACCTCATCACACATCACTTAACAGCTGGCACATGTGATGATTTTTCAATCATTTGGCTTCTATAGAGTAATGATGGATTTTTTGATTATTTTTATTTCTAGTAGCTGATGATGGTTAAAGTGCTTTAGGATGTATTTGCATCCACGCAGCCCGTTTTACACAGCTTTCAGGTCACTGACCACAGATCCTCGCTGGGGATGTCCAAGCACGCTGGCACCACAGGCTCAGCTGCAGTTCCCCTGGGTGATGCACTGCTGGTACAGACAAGGTGAACAGCCTGCTCTCCACACCAACATGGCACATCGCTCCTTTGGGAACACAAAATATTTACAAAGGACCCTCTGGATCCACGTCTCCATAGATGTCTTAAAATCTTTTCTCTTAAGTTATCGAGAGCTTTGAGGAGCTGGTAAAAATCAAGTACCCTGAGCTCAGTTCTCATGAAGGTCTGGATGTCACAGACCTACCCTGAAGCCAGAAGATCACCCCTCATATAACTGAGGTGATGCTGGCAAGCTGGGTTTTTTTTGGATTGAACACGTTGATCATACGTTGATTCCCCAGCCTTTTTCTCCACTATCTTTTTGCTATTTTTTAAACAAAGCCACACCAAAATACCCAAGGTGGTCTGCTGTGTTCACATGTCAGGCAGCAGCTTTGAGATGCCCATTTTTAACTTAATTTGCAGGGGTGGCCAGAACAAGCAGTTGAGCTCTAGCACATTAAGCCACACCATAAGGTTTGCTGGACCCCCCAGATTTCAATTCTGTAAGAACAGCAGCAGCACTGGTCCTTCCCGTTGCAGAGAACCAGCGCTGGAGCTGCTGCATCTCGGGTCCCCCACCATGGCCATGTTGCTCATGCTTTCTGCCCTCTCATGCTGCCGAGTGCTGCGTGTGGAACCAACCCACCTTCATTTGGTTTCTTTTTTTGGGAACCAAGATGCTCAAGTGCAGATGTTTATTACATTTCCAATGCGTAGGCACAGCCTTCATGACAGCTAGTAGCCTTTTGGGGTGAGGGCCTGTTAATTAGAATTGAAATAAAGAATAAATCAACCTGCATGGCCACTGACGAATAAACCAAATCAGTCCTTGGCAACAACATAGAGCTCTGAAAGCAAATGGGGTGCTCATCTCCCCTCCTGAGAGCATGCTGGGTGCCAGCGCAGAGCCGGGCAGTGAGGGGACAAGACCCGTGTGGAGGTGACACGCTCACGGTCTTGGCGCATACGTGTGCATTTTGGCAAAGCCGGGTTCGTGCAGATGCATCTACCAGCAGGAGGGTGGAGGAGAAGAAAGGCAATTAGAGCCATTATTAATCACTTGTGGACTGACTGATTACATGGCATTAATAAGGAGGGAGTAGCAATGAAAATCGTTGCACCAACCCAGCTGCCTTTGCTTTTACCCGCTGGGGATGTGCTGCGCTCCTTGGGCCAGCTGGGACTACCACTAGTCCCCCCAGGCAACCCCCCGGCTACACGGCATCCCGTGAGGGGTGCCCCAGAGGCGAGTCCTTCCCCAGATGCAGTCGTGGGGACACTGCAGGGCACACGGGCTCGAAGTCAGACCTTGACGCATTCATGGAATTAGGGCTGTGCCAAAGGCAACTGAAGATCCTGAGCTCCCAAAGTGAAAATCTCCCTGGAGAGATGAAAAATTGCTTTTCCAATTTTTGATTTTTTTTTTCCCCCAGCTGAACATAGCAGAGAGCTCAGAGCCTAAAAGTAGGGAGAGCTTTCAAATAGAAGATTTCCCAATGACAGGGAGGGTTGCAAAAGTATTTGATGGTTGTTTTGACTGAAGATGAAAGTGTTGCATAGCTCAGCCACACAGGAGGCCACAGTTACTTTAGAAAGGAGGAAAACCTAAATATTTGATACTGTTTCTGGAGGTCATGATCAGAGATTTTATTTCTATTTCTTAAAGATACTGAATTATTTATTTTGTGATAAATATTACTTTAAAAAATTCTGGGAAAACAAATGCAAAACAAATGCCTTAATGGAGATCCCCAAAAGCTTTCCTGCATAGCTATTATTTCCCATCCTCTTCGCAAGGAAAAGTCTGTTTAAAGTTTCTATTTATTATACTATTCTGATGGCTTTATCGGAGCATGTGAAGCATTTCTTAGTTTTATCTGTCAATGGCTGCCACTGAAATCAAAGGCTTTACCAGGGGGCCCAACCTGTCGTGCTGCTTTATTACACATTAGTCATCACTAACGCTCCTCCACAGCTGAAGATCACAGCGTGACTTGTCCCCAGCGAAGCCCAGCGCCGTGCTGCTCCTCCCACGCCTTGCCAAAAGGGTATTTCCTTTTCATTAGATATTAGCTGAAAGCAGCTCGTCTGCAGGATCCTCCTAAACGTCGCCCTCGCCGCGCTAACGAAGCGGGAGTTTGTGGGGAGCACACAGCCCCCCGGGGATGGGGGGAAGCACCCGCCTCCGGGGCCTGATGCGCACAGAGGAGAGTCCCAAAGAGAACCCAAGCTCTTGCGGGGGGTGGTCTGATACATAAGTAATAAGAAATATGTATAGTACCCAGCCAGCCCAGCAGCCAGCCTGGTGCACTGGCCAACCTCGAGGTGCTTATCTCAAAACTAACATCTGCTTTCGATGCTGCTCTTCTCTCCCGTGGAAAGCTTTCTGCTGCTGAGCAGTTGTACGCGAGCAAGAGTCGCTTCAGCTTCCACGAGCGGGGCCCAGCGCCCGCCCGCAATGCCGTGTCCCCGGGGAGGGCAGCACGAGCTGGAAACGCAGCAGTGCAAGGCATCGCGTCGGCCTTCGAGCTTGACTTCTCCAGTATTTCACTTAATGCAAGCTCATTTTATTACCCCATGCAACTACAAGTGTCACAGGAGAGGACCTTCCACTCCTCCTCCTTCCCCAAAGAGCCACACCAAAGCCACTGTGCCCCCGAGCCGTCCAGAGACACCCCTGCTCTTCTCCACCCCATGCCCCAGCGCCCTGGCCACGGAGGTGGGGAATACTCTTCGCGGGAGAAACTCTACCTAAATATCTGGTACGCAGCGGGTCAGAGGTAGCATTGGGTTTGCTGGGGTGTGAAAGCCTGGTTTGGTGTTCTGGGATGAGGCTTCCTTTTCATTTTGTGACCGCAGAAAATATGCATCAAAAAACCAAGTCCCCTGCCCCAGATCTTATGCAGTCCAGCCGTGGGCATCAAGCCGGGTGGGATGGAGCTGCAGCCACCTCATGTCCTCATTCAGCTGCACTCGAGCTGCTAAATTTCTTCTCCTATGCTCCCACTTGCAGGAAGAGGCTCCCAGCATATGCGAGGAACCTGTCACAGATGTTCTTTGGAGCTCATTTACGTTTAAGTATCTTGTCCATAGCAACCTCGCAATTAAATGGGGTGACATTTTGCTCACTGAATCTGAAACCTGCCTGTCACAGCTGGTGGCCAACACTCAGAGACTGTCAGTACCGCACACTGTGTCCTGCATCCCCAGCAGAAGACGCTGAGGAAAAGAAACCCACGTAAAAGTCAGGCAGGATCCAGTAAACACCCGTTTTGTTCCCAGAGAGCAGCGCAGGAAATGCATAAGGAGAGACAATATGTTATATATTTGATGCAAAAGTATAAAAGGTTCACAGCATAAATATATAGAAATACATACGTAGAGTCCGAATGGCTCGTGGGGACCGCTGGGGCTCGCTGGCTCGGTCACAGCCTGTGCACCGGGGCTCGACGGGCACCGCGGCAAGAGTCGCCCAGGGCAGCTCGGCGGGGGTCACAGCTCATCGTAGAGTCTGTGCGTAACGGGGGTGAGGTCACAACTCTCACTTGTTAAAACTACCGGGCAGACGCTCGTGCGTGGGAATGGCACCACGATGTCAACGAGGCAACGCGAGTGCTGGCACGGCTTTGCGTGCAGACTGAATCTGCTTCTGCAACATCATGGTCCTGTGAGCCCCATTTCAGGAACAGAAAGAGTTCAGGAGCTGGGCAAACTTCGCGCAAGGTTATTTCAAGGTATTCCCCCTCCCTTTATAAAAAATATCACAACTTTTAGGAATTTTGAAATCTTTTCTTCTCCATAACCAAATGCCTCCAGGGTGGAAGTCGTATTTTGGGGGAGTGAGTGGGATGACAAGGAGTGCACAGGCAGGACGGGAGACACAGTGCAGTGACATTATCGTGTCAAAATCTACAAAAACTGAAAGCCTCTATCCGCCCTAAAGCTGCTGGACGTCCCCGCTGGAGCGCACATCTCCAGACGCCGGCATGGCCATGACCAGCTCCGGTGTCCGCGGCACAGGCGGCCGGTCTGGGGGCTTGAGCTGACCGGGCTCACTCGTCGGGGATGTGGTGGGATCGGAGATCACGAACCTCAGCAGGAGGCTGTGCCAGAAACATCCCGGTTTCGCTCAGGCTCTGCGGACACATCCTGCCGATAACTTCAGGCCCTTATCAACCCTGCCTTCCTTTTCATACAGGGTTTATTAAAATACTTATCAGTCTCTCAGTGCCATTTTTCAGGGGTGAAGCTTGCCGTCAATCCAGGGGGAAATCAGAAAGGTTCCTGTGCTCACGGGCAGCGCCCAACAGCCCCCGAGGAGCGTCAGTACCAGGTACTGCAGCGCGGAGCGGCCACCCCAGGGTGCTGCTGGCAGGCTCGAGGGAGCAGCACCGGCCTCTTCAAGAAGTTAATACAGTCATCAGCAACAGGGAAACACCACAGCCTACGTCCGCCTGCATCTAAAATTTGGGGTAGAATGGGGTGTGTGAAGGCACACACATTTTCTGGCAATCCTTTTGTACTATCATTTTTTTTTTTTTTTCAAAGTTGCTCCTTTTTTGTTTAAACAATTTGGGTGAAGACTCATTCTTAGAATTATGATTTTTTTTTTTTTCCCCTAGTGGGCTGAGGATGTTATGTCTCTGCTCTGCTTGTTGCATTGCAAGGAAAAATATGAATGTGAAAAGATAAACACATAAAACTGATTGTGAACCCACATTTTTGGAGCGATTCAAAGTAATTGTAGCGCTTCAGATTTTCAAGAGTGCTTTGGGTTTCTGGGCTTGTACAGTTTAGAGCAATTTAAAATTAATGGAGTACTTGAAGTTTTTAAGAGCACTTCAATTTGCAAGTGATCAGAGTTCGGGGATGCAGAGAATAAAGTAATTTAAAATAACTGGAAGTGCTTTTCAGAGTGGTTATCGTAACTCTGGCATAACTGGCACCGTGTTCACAGGCTGCCAGCGCTTCCATTGTGTCCTGTGTGCTGCAGAGTGTTTTCTCCATGACAATCAGCTCTTCAATAAAATCACCTGGCTGATCATGGCTTCTTAAGAGACAATCTCCATTTTTAAACCTCCCAAAAGCTGCCTATGCTTTGGCACCATTTCTTTGTCAAAGGCTTCTTTCTACTTATTTGAAAGGACTTAGATCCAGCTGAAAAATTAGGGAAATCCTCAAGGTCAAATTGAAATCTGCCACCACACTTGCTGCTGGTTGGATTTGCTGCACAGCCGCCCTCACGTGCACACCCACACTCACAACAGCTTTCCACCTTTTCTTCCCTCTTTACGTGTTTGGTCTTTATTTCTAGTTCCCTGATTTTCCCTGAATGCCCTGCTACAGAATACAGCAGGGATTGCATTTTCTCCTTTGCGCAAGCGTGTCTGTAGTTAAACCTAAAGGCACGTAGATACACACAGCCTAAAAAAAGCTGTTTCTGAATACAATAGTTTAACCTAAAAAGAAGCAAAACCATTAATTTTACAAAACCAAACCAAAATAAAGTAACCTTTTAAGATTTCCTGGGAAAATGTATTTGTGAAGGCATCTTTCCATGCTAGGAAGAACGCAGATACCCTGCTATGAGAGCACTTCCACAAATTTATTTCTAATGTAGCTCCTCAATGGACTAACAGGGCATTTCCTTGCATATCGCTTGAAACCTGTGACTAAGAAATTACTTCTCAGTTGTCCCATTCATCTGCAATAAATCTCATGACTGCAGAGTGAAGGATGCATCCTGAAATTACAGCTTTCCTGTCAATGTGCTTGAACAGGTTACCCAGGGATTGTAATTTTTCATCTGAAAGCAGACATCAGAGTGCCTTTTTCAAAGCATTATTTGAAGTAAATGCTGTGAAGAAAAGAGCTGACAGCAGAAAGGAAAATACCATTTGCACATCTCGCGCAGCGATTTGAGACAAGGCAGGTGCCAGGAGAGCTGATCCACAGGGGGGTTGCCAAACTGCAGGAGGGGAGTTACCTGGGCTTGAACCCCAACTTGTCATCTCTCTAAAGGTTCAAAGCTTTTGCTGTTGGTTTTCTTTAAGCAGGGACTCAAAAAATCTTGTCAAGAAGAGTTGATAAGCTAGTTAGTCTCAGAAATAACTCAGACCACAGAAAGTGCCCACGAACCTCAGCACAGTGAGTCCATCTGCCCACAACGGTGGTTTTTGAACATTGCAAGAGAAGAGGAGGAGGATTTGAGGAGGAGGACTTTCCTGCTAAGAGAACACTGGAAAGGCAGAAGGGATCAGCTCGAAGCAGCA
>NW_010565466.1:0-2293 GCF_000687285.1 Phaethon lepturus | reverse complement strand
CTGCCCAGTCTTGGAAATAGGGAGGGGGGAAAAGGTGAAATAGAGAGTTTCAATGAGAAATTTTCTAAAGTTTCTCATCACCAAACCACATATTCTTAAGAGGACAAAAGAGAAACAAAAATCATAGCAGAGAATGCAGAGAGAACCTCAAATGCTAACAGATATTACTATATCCCTTCCACTCCCCCAGATGAATGCTGTGGATCTACCACCATGCCCTGCCTTGGAGATGGAGCCTAATATACAGGAAAGCAATCACCTGAATTTTCCTGCACCCCCTGATTCAGCAGGGGGGAGCTTCTTTCCCCAAGAGTTATTCAAAGACATCCAAACAGCTGGATTAAAGCCAATGAATTCCCTCCTGAGCACTGCATACAACCCAACTGTACATGAATTCCCATGTGGAAAAAGCAACTGGGTAGGGGCAGAGCCTCCCATTAAGTGCCACCAGGAACCCTGCATGATCCCAGACCCTGATGGAGCACATACCTGGCAGCAGACCAAAGCCACATCTCAGGAGCTGGGAGGATGAATCTCTTGCAGCTTGGCAAAGGAGCTCCCTCCTATGTGAGCCATGATAGACGTGTGGCTTCTGCAGCCCAGCATGGGGAGAGGGAGAAGACCAAGTGAAGAGCCATAAAACACAGTTCCCCCATGCCTACATGAGTGCTGCCTCCTTGCCCTGCTCCTTCCCCCGCTCTCCTGTGAGCATGGCATGGTGAGCCACAGGAGAAGACCACCAGGGCACCTATCTCTAGGAAAAGGGCTAAAAAGGGAGATTGCCTGATCTTTTAATGATTCCAACAGCCCAATCCCACCCCTTCCTAATTTGCACTTGATTATCAAGCTATTTAAAGTTAATCACTCATTGCAAAAGCCTGTGTAGTATCAGGTAGCAATAATATGTGCCCTGTTAATTAGTAGTCTTCATAGATGGATGATGTGTGTATGCTCATAGGGAATATTTCTGTTTTCTGGAAGGGTATAAACAAGCCTGTTTATTTCCCATGGCCTTAGGAAATAGCTTAAAATTCAGTAGTGCTGCTTTTAGCCAACTACAGGTACCTGTAATATAACTGAGCTAACTTATGGCCTGAGTTATGAAAGCACTGGAGCCTAGATACTGCACTTAAAAATAAGATGAGATACAAAAATGAGTGAAATACAAACATTATTAGTTATGGCATATGATACCTAAGTCTATATACCTGATTTTAGGATATTTATAGAATTATTTATAGATTATAGAAGGAGAAAAAACGTGCCCGAGACACAAATGGGCAGCTTGTGGGATTTTGTAATTTGCCTGCGTATCTGTAAGTTGTGAGCGAGAAAGGACAATGCAAATGACTGCTT
The DNA here is from genome assembly GCF_000687285.1 of Phaethon lepturus. NCBI lineage: Eukaryota > Metazoa > Chordata > Aves > Phaethontiformes > Phaethontidae > Phaethon > Phaethon lepturus. The sequence goes on along the minus strand of NW_010565466.1, from coordinate 937 downwards.
TTTGCATGGGTCGTCGTTATAATTAACAAATAACTTCGGCTTTACAGAACTCTATCGAAAACCTCTATAGGATAAGCAATGCAATTATGTCTGGGAAAGGCGATCATATCTCCTGCAGAATAATTTATAAGGACATTAACTCAATAGGCAAATCATAATTAATTAAGAAGCTGAATGTGTTGACTTTGTAACATCTAATTATACCTCTATTTATATCAGTTACAGGTAAGAGTCAAAGAAGTGGAGGCAGAATGCTTTTTAAAGAGTCTTCCCTGTGTTAAAAAAAAAAATTCCCAGAGGAATGTGAGATGAAAGCTTGAATTAGAAAAGAGGTAAAAGAAGTGATGATATGGTGAAGCAAGAGCTTCATAAATAAAAATTTAAGCAGATTTTATATAAAATATTTTTATCATTCAAATACCTGAATGTAAACTTAACTTCCCTATTGAAATAAAGTACTTCGGTTTCTGCCTTTCCAAACACAGGCAGCAAACAATTTGGCTTTAAATTTAAAACAGTTCTTGTTTGATGGACGTGGGCTTTCTGCTCCTCAGCAGTGCGCAAGAAGGCCGTGTTAATCAGCCGGCAACACTGCCACCTTCTTCCACCATAACCCGAATTATAGAGATGAACCTCCTTGTTTAAAAAAAAATAAAAATAAGTTTTCCCCAGCCTCCAGTGAATGTAGCCCTTTGGGGTTTTCCCGGCCTTGCTAGGGTGGAGGAGCCCCACTGGAGTGGGGATGGCAGCAGTGGACCCCAGAATCTACCAGGACAGTAAGGGGGCTGCAGATGTCCTCTCCTCGTCCCTGCCGTCCTCTCCCGTGCTCCGCCTGGGCGGGTGCTCAGTGCCCTGCAGCGGGCACTTGTCCTCACGGCGTCTGAACGTGCCCGCCGTCTCGCCGTGCCCGGCGTCTGGCTACGGGCAACGCGCAACA
>NW_010565465.1:125703-203535 GCF_000687285.1 Phaethon lepturus | reverse complement strand
AAGGTTCTTTCCAACCTAGTGATTCTGTGATCCTTGGCGACCAGTCTGCACCTCAACCAGCCACGAGCTTTTAAGTACGGAATGATTAAGCATACAACACATGCAGATATGGAGAGGTATGCATGATCACACAAATACATGTGTGCTTGTGCAAAACAAACTTACTGGAGAAAGTAATAGTGATAAATATCTAGCCGTGGTGCATGTGTGTTTCTCCGTGAATTCTTGCTGCCTCCTTTACTGTATAATACGCTTTCACAGTAACATTAACTGTTCCTCAGGCTTCACCTCAGCATTTTAAACATGACGTGGCTGTAATATATTCCACAAAGAGGTTCTCTTCAGAGCAGACTCACAGATGAAGATCTGATAGAACCTAACACCCTATTTTTTTCCCCTTCTATCAGTCTCAGTCTTTTTATTTCTAATTGGTACCTCAAAGAAAACTCAAGAATTAAATTAATTAGCTTCTGATACTGGGAATTGTCACTTTATCTATGTAACAGAATTGTATTCATACAAATGAAATGCTGCACCAAAACCTCTTGGCCGTAGCTTGGATAGTTGCAGCAGAGCTTGAGGGGCAAAAACAACCACTAGTCCTCTGCCCATCAAAGGGCAGAGACAATATTCCTTGGGACATCTTGCCATGTAAGACACCCATTCAGCTCAAAGCACCAGGAAACCACACAGCATCCACAAATTCCCTTGCAAAGGATCAGAATGAAGGAAGATGATGGTCTAAAGAACTGATGCTGTGAAACAACAAATGTTTCCATGGAGACTTTCCAGCCACTTGCAAAGGAAGACAGAAATGCTGTTTCTTTCCTGCTACTAAGCAAACTGTGTATGACGTTTGTGGGGGCTGACACCTCTCGCATTATCTCAGAGATGGAGCGGCCATAGTAACACAGTTGGAGTTTTGAGGGAAACAATGACATGCAACACCATGCGTCACTCCTCGAAGGAAAACAGGAAAACCGCTTGTTAATGCAAAGCAGACACTAGTCAAAAGAATTTGGGGACCTGGCAGGGAGAAGACTGGCCTCTGGCTGTAATTCACTTGCATCACACGATAAATACAGGCCAAGCCAGGCTTGACCAGGACCTCACCTCCTTTTGCACATCACATGATCTTCCCTTACTAGGAGTAAGACTCTACAGTTTGAGGCATCTGTGGTGGTGTGTGGACATAAAGCTACTAAGTGGTTTGAAACACTATTGCACAGCTCCCAAAAGAAAGCAATTGAGCAACTATAGCATGGCTGCTACAATCCCAACGTGCTTGCAGATTTTCCTCCATACAGTGTGGTGACCTTGTATTGGCACATATCATTACATGGCTTCTTACTCCCTCTGGCCTTTTGGTTGAGACAACGCTGAGCAGTATGTATTTGTGTGTGCACTGTGTTTATGGGTGGGAGCATATGAACATGTACCACCATTAAAAAAGGGAAGAACAGAATGAAAGAGAAGGAGAAAACCACTCAGAGAACAGGGCTGTTTACCCTAAGACCTCCTTTTGAAAGGCTAGAATCAGTCCCACCCCAGTGCATTACAATACAACATAATGTCCAGAAGCTTGTAAGTCTCCAGGAACCTCCACATGCTGCTAAAGAAGAGGAGAGAACAAGGAGGGATCTTCCAGGCCCAAACAGAGGGGTGTTGAGCCTACTATGAATGGAGACTAGAAATCTTCAAGGGCAGAGGGCAGATTTCAGTGCAAAGGGCTACTAGAGCCCTTTGGGAAAGGACGTTCACATGCACATGTAGCTGACATGGCAGAAAGAGCGTAACAACTCTGTCTCACAAAGAGCAAAAGACCTTGAAAGCCCCTGGCAAGTAAGTTTACACATTCCAATACCTCACTACCACCTTTCTGGTACAGACAAGAGTTTGGCTTTCAAAGGCAAGTTTGAACTTGCCCAGGTCCTTACAATTAAATACACTAAGACACAGGTAACCCTGATGGATATCAAACACTAGGTTTTAAAGAGCCACAATCTTAAAAATAAACCAGTCTTCATTCAAATATATCTCAAAAAACATTTTCAGCGAGACTTCTGGCCCCTACTTTCCTGCTACTGAACCTCCTATGAATAACATCTGCAGTCCTGAAGTTCAGTGTGTTATTATATTTCGTCTTGGCAATAGAAATAAGTCCACCTACTCAGCCAATTTCTTACTTATCCCATGCTGCTAGAACACTTCATCTTCAAGACAATTATAGTTTCTTTATATGCCATCATACATTTATGTACATTAACCTTGCATTAAATTCCAAAGGCTAGAAACAACCACCTAAATCATGCTAATTAAGACGAATTACTGGAATGCTTTGAAGAACACTGGGAAATGCATTTTGCTGCATAACACAATAATGAAAACAAAGCTCAATTCCATAACACTTATTAGCTTTTTTATTTCATCCCTTTATTTTCTCTGGTCTTTTCTGGTTTCCAAAATCTCTTCACCCCCTCAAGGATGCAATTTGAATTAATTCCCCCAGCAAGACCTCAAAGCAAGTACATCCTCACTAGAAGCTGGCTGTTCAGCAAAAGTTAATGGACCAAATTCATCCCCAGGTATAATACCCGAGTTCTGCAGAGCTACGTTGTGATGAATAAAGCCCAGGTCTGAGACGTATGCTCCTTAATTTTCTGTCCTCTGTGCTTCACTGGCATTCCAAGTAAACTACAAAGAAGCAGGAGCCATCCCACTGAGATGAAGACAACCCCCCACTGTCAGATTTGTTTCAGCTGGCTTCTTCATGACCTCTCTGTGAGGGAATTTGGTGGGGGGAAGAAGGCAAGAGCACAGGAATGGTGCAATACCAGAACAAGCAATGCCCTACAGGTCTGTTTCCTCTGCTTCAGGGATTTATAAAAGAAAACTGAGTTAACTCTGAACTTGCATGTACAAATGTTCCCAGTAACAAGGTTCTAACAGTAGAAACACACATGGAGATGGGACCCACATCAATTCCATCTCTTCATGTTATTAAGAAAAAGGAAACAATCTCCCGCCCCCAGCCTGCCTGAGCAGTCCAACACTCCAAAAACCTTAAATGAGGGGAAAGCAGCAGCATGAAGGGGGGAGGAAACACATCTTTCAAAGATTTACAGAGGGAATTATAAACAGTATGGCTTAAAGGAAATAAAGAAGCTTTGCAAGGAATCGGTATGGCACTGTCCATACCATGCCGAGCATGTAACAAATTAATTTTCTCCTAGAAAAGGACCCTGTAATTAGACCTGTATGTCACTTTATTCTCTTTGCCACATAATCACACTTGAAGTTTCTGCTCTGGAAGTGAACTCTTCGTAGGGCCCCTTAAATGAAAGGAGAAATATCTATAAATTATCATCAGAAAGAAAATAATGGATGCTGACTGCTCCCTAAAAGCCATTTTTGAGTTTTCTCTTCTGAGCAGGAGCTAAACAGTGTCTACTGATATTCATTAAGCAGTCAGCATCCTCCTCTGAAGAGCTGATGTCACTCTGCAGCCTAGGACCTGCAATTATCATCCCTTACCATTGAAGTGGATGGCTGCTTAGTTACAGCACGATGTGAAGTCTGAAAGGATCTGGCTGACACCAGCTGCCCTCCCTCAAAAAGTTTAAAGTAGGAGGTGAAAAATGAGAACCAGTCAAATCTAATAACTTTTGACCTTGGGCAAACTTCTGCCAGGTCCCATGTTTCCCCCCTCCCTCCCTACTGTGTATATCTCTTCATTGCTTGCAGGAATACCGTCAATTTAAAGTCAGTTCAAATAAGCATCTGAACTTCTGCATCTGTATCTAAACTCTAGACCTTAGGAGTGTTTCAAAGCTGTGCTCATCAACACACAATGAAAAAACAAAACTTTTCAACCAGCTTTGTAAATCACCAGGAAAATGCCTGGCAAAGCTTGTTCGCAATGATGAACAGTGTCAGAATTGGAATGGAGTTCCCATGACTGGTCTGTTGATGAAAGAGCAAACAGGACAAGGTGTAGTTGGTAGGAAAGCTAAGACAGTTTGTTCTGGGAGATGGAGAACACCCAGTGCTGGACTCCAAAAGCATTATAGAGAGCAGAACCCATTCTCTGCTGTTAGCTGTGCTGCACCTCAGCTGGACCTGTGAACATGGCTAGACCCATGTATTTTGTAGCTATCAGATCTAGCCTACAAAAGTCAAGGTGCAAGGGGAAGCTTGACTGTGCTCAGCATGGTACAAAAGAAACAAAAGGACACTAAAATGCAACTGCAGGACTACTATTAACCCTAACACCTCTGCACCACTGAGTTCTGATGTGTATTAGCTTTTCTCCCCAATTCTACAGAATACTATTAACCCTAACACCTCTGCACCACTGACTTCTGATGTTTATTAGCTTTTCTCCCCAATTCTACAGAGAACTCTGCAGCTCCTTAAAATGTGATCTGTTAAGGTGGACACCCCTATGGAGAGCTACATGAACCTGGGTCATACATGCAAGAGCTCCTTACTGCAGATAACAGGCAGGTGGGCACATGTGACAATGCTGAGTCAGAGCACAGAGGGACAGGTGATCCTGGAGAAGGAACAATCATAAAATCTTTGTGTTGGAAGGAACCTTTAAAGGCCATCTAGCCCAACCTCCCTGCAATGAGCAGGGACATTTTCAACTAGATCAGGTTGCTCAGACCCCTGTTCAGTGTGCCCTTGAATATTTCCAGGGATGGGGCAGCTACCACCTCTCTGGGCAACGTGTTCCAATGTTTTACCACCCTCATTGTGAAAAACTTTTTCCTTAAATCTAGTCTAAATCTACCCTCCTACTTTAAACCCCTTGTCCTATTTTATGGCCCTCCTAAAGGGGAGTGAGGACAAAGCAAGGACTGTGAAGGTGGCCATGTAAATACCATTCTCCCAAGGTTTGTGACATCAGGCAACCAGATCCAGGAGCCTTAATCACTTTTGGCACAGGATAAAAACTTCCTCCATTTGCATGTGGATGGAATTCAGTCTGGAGCAAGGACTGTGAAGGTGGCCATGTAAATACCATTCTCCCAAGGTTTGTGACATCAGGCAACCAGATCCAGGAGCCTTAATCACTTTTGGCACAGGATAAAAACTTCACCCTCCATTTGCATGTGGATGGTATTCAGTCTGGTCTGTTAAATGAGCAAGTCGTACCAAAACAGGCTGTAGGATGTAGTGTTGAATGATGACAAACTATATTGGTTTATAAATGCCAGGGGGTTGGGGGGTGCTTTGCATAAGTACTAAATCAGAGGCTGATGATGACTTTTACCTTGCACCTTGCATGATATCACCCATTCTTCTTTTGTGACTCTTTCCACTAACGACTCACATTTGTTTGATGAATATCTAAGCTCTATCAGACATTCCTACTCTTGTTCCTTTCAAGCCATCTTACTAACATTTGGTTGCTATTAACTTCAATACATAATAACCTGGTATTTGTGTTCATTGCACTGAGCCATTCATCATGTATGCTTGTTTTTTTACTTTGTTTTTGAGACGAGTACAATTATCCAGCTGCTGCAAGGACTTCATTACCTACCTAGTCTACATTTTTCACTATTAGGAAGCACGCATTTAAACTAAAGTAGTGCTTAGTGCAGAGGAGTGGTCTCTCTTTTTTTTCCTCTGGTTGCTCTTTTAGCAAACTCCCTAAGCAGCAACAAGAATATCAGAAAATGCTGGAGATTATGTGGTAGAAATGAAGAAAACTAGTGATTGGTACCCACAAAGAGACACACAACTTCTACGTTGTTTATATGCCTAATGGTGTAAACCATGACAGATTGCTTGCTAGGATGATCAAAGATACCTGCGCAATGGAGGTGCCAAAGGATGTCTAATGCTTAAGAAATCCCTCTGGACACCTTACAGATGGTCCACGGCTTGATTATATTGCAGATCCCCAGTATTTTAAACTCAGTAGAGATAACATGAATCACTTAATTCTCCATTGAAATTCTGTATCTGCTTGATGGAAGGCAAATTTTCTTTCAGGGCATTTAATGAAAAAACTCCATAAACCCCTGAAATTACAGGTGCAACGTAACAGTGCAGAATGCAGGCTGACTAGGACAACTTCATTGCCAGGAACTATGCTATGGGAGACTTAATGGCTATGCTGTGACAGGACCTTAGTTTCACAAGCAAACCCAGGGAGAAAGGTAAAAGGATGTAAGGAGACACTGATTTTCCGGTACTGTGGGAGCCAGGGCGTTTTTTAGCCAGATCAGTCTGAGAACTGAAATTAGTGAGGCTGGAGATGAGTCATCCCCTCACATCCTGTTGAGCTTCAGAAGGTCACTTAATTAACCACGCAGGGACAGAAAGGTCTTGCGGATGGGATTACCGCACACTAAGCGATGGCTACTCAAAGTGCAGTCGCACGGAAGACTCATTTTGGTAACAAGCGGACCTAAAAGCTCCTCTCCTGCATGCCCAACCCCATCGAGAAGTTGCTTTTTAGGAGACCACATTGCTGAAAATGATCCAAGGAAGAGCAATTTCTTATTTTTCTTTGCAGGTTATTTTTAGACTGGATCATTTCAGTGACCTGCTTCACAGCGCATTTCTGTGTAAGGTTGTGCTGCCAAAAGCAAGGTGACGGCGAGCCACAGCACAGAAGCGAGAGCAGGCAAGTGTTCTGCTGAGCTGCATACTCATTTTCTGCGCACAGGTATGTGGCCTTCACTTAGACATGGGTCACTTCCAGTTCTGCTTAGAGATGTGGCACAGTGAAAAGCACTGGGAAGATGACAGCTGGGTTGCGTTAATTCAGGTGTTCGGGCTGCCTCTCTGAATCAGAGATGGGCACATGACTAAGCTTCCCGGGATGATTTATGCTGTCTCAAAGGGTATTCTGTGGAGATAGAATATATAATAGACTAGGAAGAGGTTGAATTCAGTGTTTTGTAAAGAGATCTCCTGTGTCACAATTTGTATTGTGCATGAACACTGCTAAGGCATCTCAAAATAATTCAGGGAGTTGGGGAACTGCTGTGTCTGTCAGTTCCTGAAGAGCTGAGTCATGTAGCAGATCCAATCTCTAACTCGTATCAACAGCCTAAACAGATGATTTAGGCCAAGCTGATACTGAGCAGTTCCTGATGGGGCATCCAACCTGAAGATAACATGCTCACAAAAGCAGAGATGTTCATGCAGTTGCTTACTCCCATATTTCTTGCAGAGAACCCAGCACGACACGGCCTCCTTTTCAGGCTGCATTACACACAAGTAGTCTACAAAGGGACCAGAGAGACGGAGCAGCTCACAGCGATGTGTGGTGTCATCTGATCACAGAGACAGCAGTCAGGCAGAAGACTATCCCGGAAAGGCTGTGCTGTCTTCCTCAATTTACCCCAACAACTCACCAGGCCACAGATATATACGAGCTTTATGGGTCACTGTAGCCTTGCGAGCGAGTCAAAGGGTGCCCCTTCTGTAACAGACACTTCTGTTTCACCCCAGAAGCTTGCTGCAGTGTACTGCAGAGGAGAAGGCTGAGCTCTGGACAAGCTTTAATTCCAATCCCTGGTGCCTGGGAAATTCCACAAATTGCCTCCAACATGCTTGGGAAGTGCAAGCACAAGCATTTTACTGCAAATCTATGAAACAAGACCAGAGACTCAAAACCTTCTCATGGCAAAACTCTTCAGATGGAACAATCAAGGTCTTTGTATGTACCAACACCACCAGTACAATACCTACACAGCGCACCCACAGATGACAGTACAATAGTTTGGGGAGTCAAGTTGACTAGCAAGGAGCTTTGAAGACAAACTGGTGACACTTGGCCTCTTCATCTTTGCCAGTAGCTTTCTGCTGGCAGAGTAAGACTGAATGGAAATGGCTGAGCCATGTGAGATTGTGAGGGCCAGAGGGTGTCCCCAAGTTGCATTCCCTATCCCAGGGAGGTCTACAGTCCCTCTGTGTCTCTTCGAGGCAAAAGAACTTCCAAGTATTGTCCTAAACCTCCAGGTTTTCAGATTTTAGAGCTTCTCTTCCCCCTTGTTACTGGAGTTCACAATTGAAATTGTTGAAATCTTTCAATTGTTGTCCTTCCCATTTATCCTTTAATTTACAGCTTTCTCCACTCACATTTTTATTTCAGTCATTTTTTTATCCTTCCAGCTTCAGAATATTTTCCAGATTTTAAATCTTTATTTGATCAGCATCTTCCTGTTCTATATTTGTGCTTGCAAACACAGACACCTGCGTGCACACCCACACTGACTGACTCAATGTTTGTTTTGTTTTCTGGGTTCATTCGCACTTTCATTTGTCTCTCACCCTTCAGCCCCTTTTCATTTATCCTCTTTAATGAGAACAAAATTAAGTCTCCAGCAATTAGTATGTGACTCCTATCTATTTGGTATCTCAGACTCTCCTATCTCTCAAAGGCTTGTTTATCTCTACACATTTCGCTTTATTCCTTCTTTTCCCCTCCGTGATGCAAGTACAGCGACTTCTCCACTTCATTATTTTCTCCCCATTTCTATATTGTTTCATGTTTCTGAGGACACACCACATTGATGTCCTTTCTTGCTAGAATAAGCACAGAACAGCCTGTCCTAACAACACATTAGAAATTTCATTAAAGCAATCATTTTGTTGGTATTTACAGTGATTTATCTATGCCTTTATGTGATGCTCAGCACTAGGATGTAGGAAGATGGGACATCAAGCTGCGATACTTGCACTACCATTGCATTTGTTTTCAGTAGTCTTTGCAAGATATAAGAGCAGTCGATATTAAAATGTCCCATTCACTTAGACTTGCCATTCAGCTGCATAGCAACTGCAGACTACGTTTGTAGACTTATTGGACTATTTTTAGTTCAATTACTTGTTCCCCTGACTCAGACTGCAGAGTAAGTCTGAGCTACCTTTCATGCAGTATGTGCAAATGAACCTCATTGCTTGCACTCATCCTGACCCAAACAGCATGCAGCTTTTTACCGGAAAATTATTCTAGTTACTGAGATATAATCATATATTTACATCTTGTGTCTGAGAGATTTTTCAGGCTAATTTAGTTTCCATCTTGCTTTCATATCCCAAAGTTTTATCATATGCATACCTTTGTCACCTAACTTTGGTGATAGAAGCTACCTGCAGGTTGATTTACGAGCTTGAAGAATGGCTTCTAGCAGGGAAAGCACAGGCCTCTAATGGCAATTTCCCAATATGCTAGCAAAGTAAATCTTTAAAAAGTGAGAGGGAAGGACAGCAGGAGGCTTGTTTATCATCTTTTGGGGCTGAAGTAAGATGAGCCTTTTCTCAAACCCTGCAGCAGGAACTCCAAGTGTGGTTAAGAGGAAGTTTAGGAGAAAAGCTGCAATAGCTTCTGAACATCAAGAACAAGATTTGCTTCTTGTCACTGGATGGCTGTACTGAAGAGACAACATGTACCTGTGCACGTTGGTCAGGTGCAAACTGCACATGAATTAAGTTTAAAATACTCACCATACTCACCATGTTCTCATTTCACCAAATATAAGTGCACTTAAGCTGACAGAATAGCTGGCATCCAGACTCAGCATCACCAGACTAGATCTCTACTGGTTTATTTGTGGAATGTTTGCTCTCTAACCTCAATGACTGCCCAAATGGTTAATTTCAAGCTTCAATGGGGTGAGATGAGAGCATAGATTAGTAATAAAACTGAGGCTGAAAAGTATTTGCACATAGTTTTTACTTTTGAATGGATAGTTCAGAATCCAAAGACATGGAGGAAAGCCAAAACTGATTTGGAAGCATTGATATGCCAATATGGATTCTTGGCTCACGTGAATGACTATTTGCCATACTGAAGTACGAATCTACTATCAGAGAAAAACCCTCTCCCTCAGAGGCCAAATGTCCAGCCCAGGCAGTAGTAGTTTGTACCTGACCAGTGTCTAGAAACCAGAAGCATCCACTCCAGGTGGATGCTAAAAAGAAAAGTTAAAATCTTTTCACCTGTGCAGTTAAATCATTAAAGTTATGTATAATGAATTTATATGTTATGCTGAGAACCTCACCCATTTCTGGATTGCATTGTCAGTTTTAAGGCAGCATAATTAGACTGTTTTCCCTGGTAAGTGACCACTACATTAGAAAAGTGAAGATAATCAGAACCTTTACCTTGTCAAGATCCACCAGTAGGTATCACGGGCTGGTGAAACACTAATGCAGCAGGATGCACTGTGGAGCAAGTTATGTGTTTCTCACATCAGTTCAGATCCCAGTGAAGTGCTGTAAGGAGCATGCACTACACACACTTGCTTTATTTTGCATTTCTACTTTTGTACCAAGCACCTGAACAGGTTATTTACAAAACAGTTGTCTTTTTTAGTGACAACTGGCTAATATCTATATGCTGTCAACAGTTAGGTTTCTCATCTCTGCAGCAAGATACCCTTTTTCTGGTTATCCTCTTATTATTAATACCCTTAATCAGTTGTGTCCTCTCTCTTTTCCTTGCTTAATGGATGGAACCATTATGTGGTTTTGCCTCTTTAGTGCTATCCCTTTCTATTTGTACTTTTGGTTTTTATTTAAGCCTTCAGACAAATTCCCATTTCTTCTTCCAAGTTTGACAATTGATGAAACTAGGATCTAGTTACTGTTGGTCACATCCTATCCTTCTCTGACAAACTACAGAATTTCTTGTGAACCAGGCTGTGCTCCACAGCTGCCCTTACCAGCTGCTGGTTTAAGTCACTAAGCTCTAATAATCTCACTGGTGCCACAACTTCATATGTCCTTGTGTTTCTCCTAAGGAGCTCACTGAACCACAAAGATGTTTAGCTCTGCTGGGATCAAATCATTTTTGTCCACCTGTTTTCAGAGCGGAAACAGAGGTGATCTGAGCAGAGAGAAAATTGTGCCTGAAACCTGGCATAAATAAAAGCCTAGCTGAAGGCTAGGGTGGGAAGAGAAACAGGGCTGTGTTGGGTATGAGTGGAAGGAGCAGGGACTGAGACAGTGCCTCCTTGCTTCTGCCACTGTCCTGCTGGAAGCAGAGCTTTGGACTCCCTCCTTCTCTGCTTTGTAGGAGGAGAAATTGCTTTTTCCAGCATCTGTGTGGTAGCCATTCAAGCATTACCAAAATACATATAATTAAAAGGAAGATCTCCCCACTTTCCCTGTAACAGCACAGAGATCCCCTCTTCCAGCTTCCAGAAATGTAAAAATGAGCGTTGGTCATCTCATTAAGGTGAGTATCCAAACCAAGTACCTCCAGAAGGTCATTCCCTCATTTGGCTCCACTAACCATAGAAGGAAGCTACAACACTGTATTACAATGGATGACCAATTATTAGATGGTTAAAATTAGGTGGGAGAAATCTCAGTCAGTGCAATGACTGCAGTTGAAGAAGGAAGAGAGCTCAGTTGGACGAAGGATGATGCAGAGCCAAAGCAGTGCTGGATGCAGATCTGTGTGGATATTGTTAACTGTAGTCATTTGACTAACTGGATTTACTCATGGGTGCTGGTTTTTATACTACTTATATAGTATACTAAGATTTATTTTTTTAAGCAAATGCTGTTTACAAAAACATTAGTGCAAGGAGTCTTTCTTTGCCTGGGGTTATGCTTTTGCAATGTGGCCTCTGATTTTTCTCATGATTACTTTTTATGATCCAATTTTTATTTAACAGTCTGTTACATGAGCATTGCATATGGAAATGGTAGTGCACACATTTTGACCATAAATCCTCTTGGGTATTCTTCCTTAGTGTCCCCACCCTTTTCAATATTATCTTCCTTTTGGAGAAGACTTGAGAAAGACCAGTCTTTGTTCATGCGAATGACTGATAGTGACTTACTTGCAATAACAAAAATAGTCCAGAAACATAGATTTAGACTGCTGTTACATTGTACTTAAAAAAAAATCTGTTCTTAAAAAAAATCTATTCTTTTTTGTCTTCCAAGAATGATTTCTCTTTCTTTAGCAAGAAGGTTCAGAGTATTTTGCAGCTCACAAGCATTATATTAGTCTATGAAACAAACCAACTGATCAGCTGGGGTGACTGACCTATGTCTCTCCCAGCATCGCCTCAGCTGTCCTGAGAGCGACAGACTCCTCCAGATGAGGACACTGAAGCTGTCATTAGTGCCAGCTAATGTTCTGCCCAACATTGCTTTAACCAGCACATCTGATCTAGACAAAGAGACCTCTTTCTTATTCAGCCTCTCCCTACAGAGAAGCATCCTGGGTTGTGTCGGCTGGCATGGGTGCAGCTTGGGGAACAATGTTTGTTCATTTATTTCTTATTACAAAGCAGCAGGGGGAAGTCAGACTTTAAACCCAATAAACAGGTTGGCAGATTCCCTGTAAATCTGCTGTGTTTTATTGCTGGCATAAAATGCAAATAACCCCAAGTACGTTACAGAACAGGCCTTTTTTTTGCAGTAAGCACAGTATTTCCTGTCTTAACAGGAACCTGCTCCAAATGTGATTCTGGCCATAAAATTGAGTCTGAGAATAGCTCCTCAGTATATACTCTGGGCATTTCTCCCAAACAGCTCCATTTTCTCACCTTAATGAGAAAGTTAGTTCTTAAGGCCATCTAATACAGCAGCAAATCTATATTCCAGTCTGCCTCATGCAAACACTAGCAAGCCCTGCCAGGCAGGGTCTGATTCCTGGATCTTTCATGTTGAAGGTGATGAACATGAAGCCAGAAGCACAGCTTGACATCCCTGCTCCAGGGTGCAAAACACAGCCCCAGCCACGTGAGAACCTTTTCTTGCCCTTGTCAGCCATGGTGTGAAAGCTGCTGAGAGATCACAATCCAAAATCTCCTTTTGCACGAGAATCAGGTTTTAGGGAAAACACTTCTGAAAACCAAGGGTGCTTAGGACTCAATCTTCAGTTTGCTCTGTCTTTACATTTTAATGGCTGCTTCATTTTACAGAAGACAGGACAGCCCTCTGATCAACACAGGAAAACAAGGTGCATCGAGAGTTTGTACAGCTCACACTCAGTTTGCTCTGCTTACATCTGAACTTTGCAGAAATTGAACATATTTTACAGAAAAGCAGATTCTCTACAGGATCCACTTGGGAAAGCAACAAAAACAGTACTACCTTTGGGAACCCTTGTCTAGTTTTTGAGGGTTTTGAATTCAGGGCCAAGCAATTCTGGAGCTGGTAATGGTTCCCATTTAACAGTCTGGGACATACCTCCATCTATTTGGGCTTTCTCAGAGTTTGAAGGGATTGAGGTTTGCTAGTCTTTAAGCCCCTCTCCACTTCAAACCTGAAAGCTATATTGTCCAAGAAGAGTTTTGCAGAACAAGATTTCAGAGCTGGCACACAGACAAGCTTTGAGGATTCACATAGGGTGGCATTCATTTTTACCTATATGAAACCTAGTACCTCATTCATTGAGCTAGTGGGACAGATTCCCCATAGTGGTTATGAGGAGAGGCAAGCACTTCCAGAAGGTTAATCAGCCTTAGACACCAATTTTAGCCTGGAAAAGACCATTTTCCCCAGGTACTTCTAGTGACCACAGAAAGCAGCTGCATAACAAGTATAGACCCAATGCCTTAAGTTTTGCTCCTGCCAGTGAAAAATTTGGCTGAAGTAAGCAAAGCCCATTATATTTTTTTAAAGAAACATTTCAAATGTTTTTTTTTAACATTTTAAAGAACTGCAGTCATCGAAAAATGCAGGCACATCATAAGGCCACCACATTTCTTAAGTGGTAATTTTTTTTTCCTAAGAGAAAGCAGCTTAGAGATTTCTACAGTCCTCAGTTGTGTCTGGGCATCCTTACACTCATGGCTGTCTTCTCACATCTAGCCCTTAAGCTTTCCAAGTGCTCTTATTTTTGTCCCAGAAATGAGAGAGGGGGAGATTTACCAGGTTAAACCCTTAATACCTAAAGGACTCCTTTCCCCCTTTCTTTCTTAACCCTTAATACTTTCTTCCCATTATTCTCTCGTTCTGCACATCAGCCCAGGTGGCAGGCATTTAATCCTGCCTGTTTGCTTTGTGGGGTGAGCTGCTTTTGGCCTTTTACCTTTGCAAGCATCTTTGTTTTCCAAGAGTTGTGGCATTTGTTTTTAACAAAGTTTTCTGCAGACATTAAAAGCAGTGTGAATTCCGACCTGCCCGATTACTGTTCCTTTCGTTTCAGATGACGGGAGGTTTGGGCCATCAGCCCATCCGGTGCTGCTCAGAGAAATGGGCTGTGGCTGGAGAGGAGAGCCCGGGAAGCCTGGCAGCACTGCCTGCCTGTGCGTCCACACGCACGTTGCGCCCTGCAGCGCTGTGACTCAGTGGCACAGCCATCGTTTTGCCCTATTTCAGAGAATACAGGAGAAAGCACAGAATAAATTGCCAACATTTAAGTGAAAAACATTTTTGAAGCAGCTAATAGGTCCAAGTCCAGTTACACATTCGCTACCTTCGCGTTTTGCATCTCTCTGCGCTCAGTTACTCCTAACAACGCTTCGCACATTACTCCTTGAAGGCAATATTTTTAACCTCAGGACTATATATTCTGTGTGTTGCAGAGAGGAAGAGAGGACTAAAAAAAAGCACCGAAATCCCTCTATGTACTGTACAGAGCGCTGCTGCTCCAGCTGCTCGAGCACAAGGACTTTCCGAAGCAGCTTCTGGCTGGCAGAGCAACCCATGCAGGACAGTGCACCAGGAGAGACAAACAGGACAAACCAACCCCCAGAGAGCCACGAAGCAGGTACAAGTGCAGACAAGGCCCTTAGAAATACAAAGCAGGGAATTTTTTTGTGCAGGTCTCAGTTCCAAGGCTAGACAAGCATGCCCCTGTAGAAGCCAAGCCCTAAATTCAATGTTTCTTTGCTGTGATAGAAATCCCTTGATCAGTCTTGCTGTGAACATAAATCTGAAAGGGAAACAGGATGATGCTGTGACCAGCAAGGCTAAATCTCAGCTACATCATGAGGCAGTGATGTAGGACAGTACCTACACCCGATCCACCAAAATCACAGCACAGGAGCCCAGTGGCTGGTGCAGAGGCAGCCACAGCTAGACATGCAGCCACCGCTGAGCTCTGGGGTTCAGCCAAAACCCAGCCCAGCTGTGTGTTAGGACGAGAAAACTGGGGAGAAGGGCTGAATTTAAGAGTGGGTTTAGATCTTTCCTTAAGTGCACTCACGCTTTTGAGGCGGGAAGTCCTACTATGCATTTGCACAGAGGTGAGCACCGCAGTACAACTAGGGGCAGAGAAACGCCCTGGAAACCAGCAGCACAATCTGTCGCAGGTCTGTGCCAGCAAAGCAAGCGCTGCCTTCCCCAAAGGCAGCCTGATCCCAAAGGAGAGGCTGGCTATCCGGGGCCCCACCACTTTTTTTTTTTTACAACCTCGCTGCCTTTTTTCCCCATCTCCTCTTTCTATTGTTAAATAGCTGCTACCTCTGCTTGGTGCTGTCAAACTTTAATGAAAATAAAAAAGTGTGCTAATGTGCTAAACTATTCCTCCAAACACCTGCAAACTGTTACATTTTACAGGGCTAACAAGTCAGTCTCAAAATAGGATTAGGCATTTGTGTGTCTGGGATTAACACCTGCACAAAGCCACTGACAAGGATAAAGAAGTGGCAGCTCTTGACCTTCATGCTTCGGGCCAGACACAGGCGAGCACCTGCAGTGGAGAGGGAAAATGAATAGGGATGGGCAAAAGCCAAACGTTTAGTCCAGCAGACATCAAATAATGCAGTGTGCCGAGTTTTCATCTCCGGAAGCTTCTGCTGTGAACCAGGCACGGCCATGGGGGAGACTGAACAGACCTCAGATTCATTTTACTTCAGCGAGTAGTATGTGTGGTCACAGGCTACTGATTAATTGTCCCAGGCACTTCAGGCATTTTAAGTGACTTGGGTCATTTGAAAGTTATTCAATACAGAAATTAATCATTAGGAAGGCTTCCAGTAGTAAGGGGGAATGCTGCTTACTTTATAGTCAGCTCCACTTGACTAAGCTATCTGGCCTAACTGCCTCCAACCTTCCTAAAAACATGGGATTGCCCTCTGTAGAAGCATTTTTCTCTCTGTTGAATAAACAGGGAGCTGGAATCTAATAAACAGGGAGCTGGGGTCTCCTGCACCCATCCCCAGGTCCCAATGGCTGCAGCTGCAGGAGGTGAATCCTCCTGCCATCCCGCTGCAGGGCATACCCATGGGAATGGCTTTAATTGCTTCCTACGGGGGCTCCTACAGCTACCACCACAAAACTCAGCTATGAGTGGAAGACCTATTTCTTAGCTTTAAAAAAAAGTTATGTATTTCTCACAGATCTTGTTTACGTTGGTCACTAGATATATTGTGGGTGATACTGTAAAAGTCTGATGGAAGACTCTATGCTTTACTGAAAAATGTGCCTGTAGATCCAAATCAGATACTTCATCCTTACCACCAAGTGACAAGATGTGTCTTTCTCTTCCTAGAGCACACCATGTTCGACAGGCACAGCAGCCCTGAGGGTTGCTCTGGTGGGGAAGAATTGGGGAGCAATAGCAGATCACAACAAAACAATAGTGTTGAGCCATGGTAAGAGATCAACCTCAACCAGGGATACACAGATCAAAAGAGTCTGTAAGAACCTTGAACTATTTCTATTCGCTCCTGGAAAAGCTGTAGCTGGAGTCATCTGTGCTCACAGTTTTGGATGCTAGGTATAAGATAAAAGAAATGGATCAAGCAGAGAGAGTGCAGAGGCAAACAAGTACAGACTAAGGTCTAGAAAAATCTGATCTCTAACAAAAGATTAATGAGCATAAAGGGGAAAATTGAGAGAATATTCCAGTCTTTTAATTTTAAAAAGAGCTGCAATGACAAAGGGATAGTCTCATTGTATTTGTGCTAAGACAAGAATTGGCTCAAATTACTGCAGGATGTTTTAGGTTAGGCATTAGGAAATGCTTTCGATAGGTAGTAAAGCTGCAGAGACGACTTCCTGCAGAGGCTGTGAAGGATTCGTTGCTGAACCACCTCAGCAACAGGCAAACAGAAGTCTGCCAGGAGTGACAGAGGGTTAACTGATCCTGCTTTGAGGCAGGAGGATGGATTATGAAATAATTTCAGAATCTTTTCAGCCCTAACTGTGTGATTATCAGATCCAACAATGCAAATTGTAGGCAAATACATGTTTCCATTATCTATCTGGTTTTTCCTTCCCCCTCTGAGGCTTTTGCATCCTTACAGACCTCTTAATCTTTTTTTATCCCTGACCTTTCTTCTTTCTTTTTAAAATTCTCTTCCCAAACTCGTTGATTGCAGTCCTCCTCCTAGAAGAATTTAGCTTCTTTAACACGGTTCAGGTCTAGCTTGCAGTTCAGGACCCTACCATTAGTCACAGTAATTATTCCACTCCCTGCAAGCAAAGCAAATCCTTACTCAGCCTCACGACGGCCCTCTGCCATGCAGTCTAGCCAAGCAAGGGCTTCATCTCTTTGTGTTTGCCTCCCAGTCATCCGCACTGAGCTGCTTTTAACATTGGGAGATATGAGAAGCAACAATCATCTGAAATCCTGGCAAACCTGCTCTAGTTTCTAAACCACAAGGATTTTCAGAGTAACCCTCCCCTTCCTCCAACGCTCTGCTGTGATTAACTGACCTTGTCCTGGTGCCTGTCAACTGAGAGATAGGCTTTAGATAATTTTATGTATCTGAATAGCAGAAATTGAGCCTGAAGCCCAGACAACATTGCTTTTACTCATGTGTTTGTGCAAATCTCTCTGCTTTACCCTGGAAGCAATCTCAGCTTGCTTCATAGTGCAAAGATGATACACATTTAATCTTGTAGTTTATTACATTTTCTCTAGAAATAGTGCTGTTGCTATCAACAGATGCTGTTAAAGTATTTTTTAATATATTTTCCTGCTTAAGTGTTTATCTCCCTTTATTGTATGGCCCAAAAGGTCAGAATAATTTTCTGCAGCTCTTCCAGACTCCATGTGGGTGCACATCACATTTTTGCCCAGGCAGGCAGGAACATCCTCCTTGCCTGGGACCAAATAGATTCCTCAATTACCTTGGGCAGCAAGGCTGCCTGGGCTGCCCACAGAATACATCATATATCCATCCCTAAATTGTCCCTACTTTTAGTTTACTGTTCACACTCCTTCTGAGTTCAATTCTTTAGCCATTGCCCTTTCTGGAGTAGCTGGCATCACTAAATTTGCCACATACTTTTTTGGCTGGTTTGCCTGAGTAGTGACCAGCTCTCATTCAATACCTTGTCTGGAATCTGTCAATGAGACATTTAATGTTATGTTTGCTTCCTGACATTTAATAGCAGGTAGAAGTTCTTTTCCTCAGTTATCTGCCAATGAACATGACTAGGTCTACCAACTGAAAATTAAAAGAAAATGTGACTATCCTTCCAAAAATGTATGCAGTCATTGAACACTTCTGCAAAAAATGCATCTATTGCTTGTGCAGACACTAATGATTCAAGCCCATCAGTATCAGCAGAAAGGCTATTCTTGATTCAAGTCCTCAGTGTGAAGGTTCACAGACCACCAGATTTTATATGCTCAGATGCCTACAGACACTTTTAAGGCATGTTTTCCCAGCTCTTCAGAGTAATACATCTCAGATACTGTGTACTTGGTGTCTATTTTAGAGGAGCTCAGACATATTGGGCTGCATCTGCTGGTTTATTTTTAGGAAGACTAGCTCTGATAGATTTGCTTAGAGACAGCACACAAAGAATTATGTGAACTTTGCAAACAGCAGAATATTTCAAGTTCTGGGTCTATGAACCCTGACAGAGCTCTTTCAAATAAATTACTTGTTGTAAAACTCATGTTGACCTCTTCTCCCCAAAGGCTGAAATCCAAAAGTCATCCCAGTGGTGTGAAAGGTCTATCTTAAACTAATTTAAGCCTCCAGGAATACAGAATTAAGGCTGACACTGACTTTTCTTTCAGTCTTCGTTTGTGACAGTACAGTGATGGTATTTGCACCTCACAGAACACCACAGTGGACATATTAAGAATGACTCAACTGTTCCAAATGCAACAAACACACACATCACAAAAGAAACAGTTCAGTGGAGATATATTTTGCTATCGGTTTTGTCTCAGCAGGTTAATAGAGGATACAGATGCTGATAGGATTTTGAAAGCAGCTTAAGCAGTGGGTACCCAATTCCCACCACAACTGGAGCTGGAGGCCTAACTCTTAAATTCTGATCTTGCAAGTGCTTACGTGTGTGCTTGCCTTTAAGGGCTGCATATAGAGCCAACTTAGGAATGTATTAGAGAATATATCATAGCTGGACAGCCCTGAAAATTCAAGCTGCTAGCTTTACTAACTTGCTATAATACAGATGGTCTGTAAAACACTTGAGTACAAGCCTGTGAACCAAGATGAACTGCACTTGTTTGGAACTTAACTTTGCTTAAGCCCTGTTGTCAACTTGTAAAATCTATATTGCAAAAGCATTGATGAAGAAAGCTTCTCTTCCACCTTCCATCTCTGCTTTGGCCAGATAAATCATGTAACACAGGGAGAAGGTAAATCTGCCCAACTTCAGAACAAACCTAGCTAGATTTTCAAGATTGCCAAGGTGCTTTGAAGATAGAGGAGCTGGGCTGTGACAAGTAACATTTATTCCTCTGAAAAAAATCAAAAGTATGCAAGGGTCCTTGTGAATGCAAGATGACAAGGAGCCTTCGGCCAGTTCACATCACTGAACACCTCTTACACTGAAGTGCTGTAAAGGACCTCAGAGGAGACACCTGCCTTTGGGCATCTGTGGGGCTACTCAAGAAAACATTGTTTTGGCAGCAATATAGGTCTAATTGTACAGGGTAATTCTAACAGCATGTTTTCATCTAGCGTAATAAACTAGTTTTTACTTTAATGGCTGAGCTGCGAGCAAATCACAGTTCCTCTTTGAGCTCAAGTGACTTAGTTTTGTTTTGTGCTGCTACTGAATAAGCATGCACAAAGGATGCTTTCCCTTCCTGCTTGAATAAGTCAGAATATGTATATCCGGGAGACCCAACATGTCTTGTCCTGTCTTGAAGTATAAACACAATGGCTCTACAGTTGCCCACACTTGCCTTTTAACAGTATAGCTTCTTGAAGCCTGGCAGCTTGAGAAACGTGAAGCTTTCTAGCACTATCTGTTGGTAAACAGGACTCTGAGGCTGCACTGGGCTTGAGGCAGGTATACCCAGGGTGCCAGCTGGGCAGCATCTTCCTTGGGGAAGGAGGTCTCTAGCCCCATCTTTTGGTAAACCTGAATTTCACATCATCTTTCTCCCAATTCATCCAGACAGAATTTGGGACCCACCCTGCAAAGCTGCATAGGAGAACTGAAGCGGGAGGCTAGAACAGACCCTCATATTGCACCGGGTGGAATGGTGCAGATGATTGCTGTAGAGAGGCTTTATTAGGGAAATGTAGCCCAGAGACAGCTCTTTGCTGTTGCCTTCTGGAAATTCAGCGAGGCCTTTCCTAGCCAGCTCCTCCGTACAGCTTAAGATGTCTGTGCTTTGGGTAGCTTAGTTCCTGACATTCCAGTACGAAACCTGGTGAGAGCAGTTAGCTGCAATCGAGGATGTTCTTTTTACGAGCATAACGAGTAACAGCAATAAACCAGTTTTGTTTCAATGGCATATTTGTGCTTGCATCGCTTCCCTATACCAGCACTGTTAGCGGGACAAATTGTGCGAAGATGCGGTTTAGTGTCCAGATGGTGTCATTATTAAGTTCTCATTAGCTGTGCTTCAAAACACTCCAGATTGAGGGAAAGGTACAACATGGAGTGCAGCAGGTACAATACTGGAACCCTTGTGCTGAGAACTAAACACTGAATTTAGTGATTTGTGACTGGGAGGGTCGGGAGGCTGCAGTGGGTGCAGAGAGGCTGGTGCTTCGCTGGTCTCAGGGGAGAAAGGGAGCTGAGAATATATTCAGAGCAGGTTCGGCTCTGGCACAGGGAAAGGCATGATGGAGACAGGGATATATGGTCACTCCTGTTTAGGAGAAGGTAGGTATATATTAATGCCCCTGTTTGCAGCAGGGAGATAACTTGGGCAAACCAAACTGGCTACGAGAGCAGGAGGGAAGATTATTGCTCACCCACATCTCCTTTCTCTGTGTGAGTTTGAAGGCAAGCTCATGAAGGATTGAGGTAGTATACAGAAAAGAGGAAAAAGTGTGGGACAACCACCTCACAGCACCTGGAGCCATCACCAGGCCCCAGCTCTGCCAGGCACGCAGGGGATTAAGCTTATCTGGGCTGGGGCGATCTTGTCTCGGACGTGGCTGCCAAGCAGTTGGCTGGGAAGGGAAAAACAGTTGCCGATGCTCAGAGTGAATGCGCAGGACAACTTTCCCAGCCAGGCTTGAAACGAAGCCAGTGTGTCAGATAAAGTGACCAGCTGGGAAGCAAAGCAAGGAAAAAATAAGGAAACTATCCCTATCAGGAGAGAGAACAGTGGGCAGCTCTTGTTTCTGCCGCTTTTAATAATGCATGGAGATCGCTAACAAATCCACCATTTTCACACTGCTAATTGCAGAAATGGTTGCCACCTCCCCAGGGCGTTTCTCACACTACCCTGACACTTTATTATGTTTCCATCCCCCCATCCCTTCTCTTTTCCCTCTTCTTTTCCATGAGGGTTTTTACAATGGCAGTCACTGAATCAAAGACTGAAAGATTAACCACCTTAAAACTAAGGTTTAAATACTGAAATGGTGTACACTGTCCACCAGTGCAACCTAACGGTATGAAAAGGTTTTATGTAATTATTCCATGCGGACTTGCACAGCACCTTTTCTGCATAAATATAAATACATATTAAGTTCAAATATTCAGCAAAAACTCTTGGTTCCGCTATAAGATCTGGAATCTCAAGTATTGCTTGACAGAAAGAAATCACCTTGGGGTTTTCAGGATTTCACTGGCTCTCCCTTAAAAAAATATGTACCGCCTTATCAAAACTCCTAAGCATCATTTAATACAACAGTTTCGCAGCTACTGTCTGCTTATCACCTGGAAATCAGACTTTGCTACAAAGGCTTTTTGATTTTGGAAGGAAGGACAGTAAAAAGGTAAAATACAGTTCCAGAAAACTATGGCACTAATACTTTTAGGAGCAGATGTGAAAGGGGATGTTGATACACAAAAAAAGGTTTTGTTTTGTGATCTCTAAGTACCTAACATGATAAATGAGAAATTACAAGAAATCTGCATGCACTCACTTTTACTGTCCAGACAGAAAAATATTAAGGCCAGTACAGGTTTCATCCTCTCACATGATCAGCCTGTCCCATGACTAATACAACCTGGTAAGTGTTGCTGCATTCAGCAGCTAAAAGAAGAAAAAACCTGGAAAAACCATAAACAGTCAATGTTCAATTGCTCTAGACAAGGAAATGGCCTCTCCCAGGCCAGAGGAGACTGAAATAGCTGAAACCTTACATTTCCTGCATAATGTCCCTTAGACTTTGAAGAATCTAGATGTGGTGATCTGAGGGCATGATTAAATTATCAGGGGTGTCTAATAATGTGTAAAGGTAGCTGCTTTAGGAAAAGAGCTAGTAAATCAATTAAGTGTTGCTAAATCAACAGGAAAACTAACAACTTTGCACCAAATCTTAGAAGAAAAGCTGAATAAAAACCCACGAAGGAAGGATGAGCAGCAACAGAACCATCTCTGAAACAAGCAACAGGTTTTCAGAGTAAAACCTGCAGGTTTTGAAAAGAGCTTTTTTTTTCAGCTCAAACAATTTTCTGATAGGGTTCCCAGGGCATTACCCCACCTGATACACCCCAGCTGCTTGGCAAAAATGAGGTAACACCTATCAGAGACTCTCCGCTCCAGACAATGCTCTTTATATTACGCCAATGCAACAGAACACCTCCCAAAGCAACATCCCTCCAACCACGCCCGGGTACAACACTGCTTTGACAGGTGATATTCCCACTATTTATGACCCTGATGAGCCCAAGCTGCTTTGAGCTCTTCCCCCAGGGACCCAAGAGGCACTCGGGGTCTGTCAGTGGTCAGTAGCTGAACAAGTCTTTTTTGTGGATTCTGAACTCCAGTCTCTCCTCCAAATAGATATAACATGAGCAAACTCAAGCTGCTCCCTCTGTTACTCTGCACCTCTTGGACCCCAGGGTAAGTGAGCACGCCCAGTCCAAGAGAGTTTTAATGTACATTTATATCCCTTGACCCAGCTCCAGGAGTGTGAACATGCAAGTCTGAGGGTCCCTGGGATGTCACAACCTGGAGGGACAGTGGGTTTCACTGAACAATGTCCATCCTGACTTGTTCCGCTCTTACTTCTAATGCTGTTGCCATCTATCTCTCCCTGCAAGTGACACCTGAAGAGGGCTCCTCAAGAAAGTACCAGAATAACCCATAGTTTATTAAAAGCATTTGATTTAATTAGGGCTATGTCAGAGATGCAGCAAGTGCTTTACATTAACATGGGACAGATACAAGTGAAGAATCAGGCCTCACGACACTGGACATGTTTAGGGGTATTTTGTTGCAACAAATGCTTGAGCATAAGAGTCTGTCTTTATTTCTTGAACTGTCCTTATTTCTTGAATCAAATTCAAGCAGCAAAGCAGCAGTGATTTGAAGTCTGCTCACTACAAAACTCTGTCCAATGAATTTCAAACACCGAGCTGGATACCCAGACTGAGGAGCAGTTAACAGATGGGAAGCCACAGATAGTGGATTTATCAGTGCTACACACTGATCCTGTGGAAGTTCAGTCTAAGGTAGCCTGGAGAAAATAGTTCTTGTGCAGCCTGAGAGCAGAAAACCACTAATTCTTACCAACTGGAAGATAAAATGTTCAGTTTTCAACATCATGAATCCAACAGGCAGCTGCAAAGAGCAATGCGGAGCAAGATAAAAGGCATTTGTATAGCAGCTTTGGCTAATCTGCTTGCTGCTGGAGGCAGTAGTGAGGGAAACTGAGGCTAATTAATCCCTACAAAAAAAACCCTTTTCATTTTCAGTTTAGTTCTGAAATGTGCTGTTTTTCCTGAATTAAGTGGTTATGCAAGGAGTGTCTCAACATGTGAATATAACTGATATTTTTCAGACTTGATGGAGGAAAAGGAAATGAAACAAGTAGTTTGTTTTCTTCTCCTTGCTCCCCCAAGAAGAAAACAGCCAAAGTTCAGGAACATGGCCCGGCAACAC
Organism: Phaethon lepturus; assembly: GCF_000687285.1. Classification (NCBI taxonomy): domain Eukaryota; kingdom Metazoa; phylum Chordata; class Aves; order Phaethontiformes; family Phaethontidae; genus Phaethon; species Phaethon lepturus. Next base: position 179,363 of record NW_010565465.1, on the reverse strand, counting down.
CTGTAAGTACACATGGCCATTCCATTCATATGGTTTGACCTACATGCTGACAGATGAGCATCAGCCACCATCCCGTGTGAGATGGCAGCTTACATGTTGATCTGAGATGTTAGCATATCTACAGTGTGCATTAGAAAGGAAGATAAAATGACAGCCACGTGCTTAAGTTGCCTAGAGTGATGCATGCAGAACATATGTTCTGTGAGTAGAACTACACAATGCCAAAATTTGTTTCAAAATCTGTTTATAGCTATATTCCTTCTTCCCAACCTGGGAAACTAAAGGTCATTGGCATTCCCTTCACATGCTCAAGTCAAACAGGCTGGAGAGTACAGATTCATACAGGCAATTTTCTTCCCACAACAGATATTTGGAAGAGTGGTTATATCAGCTCCATGCTTTGAGCCCAAATGATTGTACATTGCATTTGTCAGGCTCCCTGGATCGTACTCTCGCCAGTTCCCGGTGCAATTTCTGCCTGTGGGGAACAGCCTGTGAAGCTGTACCCTTCAGCCTTTTTGTACAGTCTGTTCTTTCAGGGTGATGCTGGCACTCTTCTGTACCATGGTCAAAACAGCACATATGTTTTGGGGATCCCAAAGCAATTCTGTTCTTGCAGTTCCCGCTGCATTGGGAACTTCACCTCCTGGGTAGCAGCAAAGAAAGAAGCAATTGTTCCCAGGCCGGCTGCAAAAGGGGTGCTAGCTAAAAAAGTCACGAAGTACAGACCCAATGCCTCACTGTGCCTGCTATTATGGTTATTTACTATTGCCTTCTTCCAGTCACTATAAATCTCAGCAGAAAGAGCTTAGTTAAGATATGATTAGATTGGTATTATTGCATATGAGATTCTTGCTAGGGCTTATAAATGTGACAAACTCTGAAATATGGTTTCCACAAAAAAGGAGAGGGAAGGAAGGGAAATGGTGCTTTTACTGAAATATACCACAATTCCCTAATTACTCCTCTACACTAGTGACTCCGAGTGGTGGATAATAACAATTAAAGAAACATTCTCTGTTCTGCCCTCTTATGCCTCCAAACTTACATTCTCATCAGGGACTCAATTTAACAGCAGCTGCAGAGTAAGACTTGAATGAAATTAGGCTGATTTAAGAGGCTGCATGGAGCACTAACAAAGGGAGACAGCATTGTACAATTTTAGAGATTAATTCCCATTGCTTGTGCTTTACCACCAGGAGTCATTAAGAAGTTAGAACTGACCAACCATTTCTTAGTGAAATATCTTTTGACACAGAAAACATCCAACACAAGAGCCTTCTAGATGCAGCAAATGCATTCTCTCTTCAAAGCCTTCACTAAGGCATACTCCTTCAAGGCGTGCTTTAAGGTCTGAAGTAAGATTATTCTTCTAGTAAGCATTATTGTTACTTCAGCTTGGAAAGTAGCAATTGTTACTCCAGCTCATCTGGACAACACAAATGTCTTAACATCGGAAAAATATTTGATCTACTTGTAGAGCCAGATAAAGTGACTCATCTTGTACTGTTTAATATCAACAGATACTCTCTGTAAGTCCCAGCTCGGCCTAAGCAGCCATGCAAAAGACTGTTGACTTCTATAATGGGATTCTGTAAGAATGTATGTTAATATAAAGAGTATGGCAAAGCAATAACTTATGTATTGATATGTTAAAGGAAATTGTTTTCTTTTCTCCTGGAGTTGGGATAGAGCCAATCAGTAGCCAGCTCTTCCTATACCTTCTCCATAGTTTTTTTTTATTAGTAACAGTAAAAACATAACAAGCAGGTAAGCAATAACTTATGTATTGATATGTTAAAGGAAATTGTTTTCTTTTCTCCTGGAGTTGGGATAGAGCCAACCAATAGCCAGCTCTTCCTATACCTTATCCATAGTTGTTTTTTTATTAGTAACAGTAAAAACATAATAAGCAGGTATTTAAGATGTGTGAATCTGTCCCCACCAGCTCCTTTTGATCACAGTGACCTCAGTTCACTATGCTGCATTTAACACCCCCACGCCCTTAACCCACTCCCTTATTGTTTTGAAATAGTAGCCACTGGGGTCCTGGGCTAAAACATAGAAAGTTTTCTGCTTTGACTTCTTGCCAAAACCATTAAAATATTCTCTGTACTGTCACAGCTTGTGCCACCTCCCAGGGGAGTCGATTTAAAAGTAAATTACATGTAAGTGTCTGATGAAAAGAGCTTCATTATCTAGTTCTTCCTACACCAGCATTTCTTTAAATTGCTTACTAGGGACAGGAGACAATTAGTCCTGTGTTTGAAATAAGAAGTAATAAGTATCTGTCATTCCCATTAACCACAATATTTTTTTGATGTGCAAATACAATTCCTTCCTAAAGAAGTTAGATGGAGCAGCCATTTCTACATGGGCCCAGGTGCCAAGCGTGCTTTGGCCAGCTCTGAGCACACTCAGCCACCTTGGGTTTCAGAGGCTGTTGACTGGACTAAGTGTCTTACAGCAGAGTCTGCTGATTGAATCAGCATTGCAATAATGCAAGAAGAGCTGGAAGTCCTTCATCCCTTTGCAGTCACTACAACACGTACATGAATGTTTCCATGGTCATCAACTAGCTTCCAGATTTCAGAAACACCAGTTAGGGCCCTGAAGTCAGTGGGAGACTTCCTCACTGAAACTGGAATTGGCATAGCTCTTCCAGGCAGCCATCGGGACACGGGAGCCAATGCCAACAATGCATCATTAACAGAGATTGACCAAAACCCCACTTTCCTCAGTCCCTGCTGAGAAACCCCCATTATGCCCATCATTCAGGTCCCAGTGTGGTCATCTTTTCAGAGCGGCTCTCACATGACCTTCACCACCAGGTTTTAAATTAAATCTGTACAGTATCTAAGATACTCCCATTCTTATTCATGGATGCCACATTAGGATCAGAGAGGATACTGAACTAATACAAGCACAGACAGTCCTGCCCAGTTTATATCCCCCCCAAGTCTTACTGCAAGAGCTCTTAGCCTGCCCTTTGAATCATATCACCCATATTCTTTATATCACTTCATTTGCTTCCTCCTCCTCCTAGATCTGCCTGCCTTTCACATAAGTAGCTTTGAACTACTGACAAGGTAGAAAGATGTTTCCCTGGGGTAGCAGACAAGTTCAATGCAGAATTTAGCAGGCTTATTCCCTTTGGCAGAGAAGCCAAGATTTTCCTTAAGCTCCAGAGCTTGGGTACAGTATCTTCTCTACCAGGTTCAGCATTTGTTAATCACTCAGCTGGCCTGTATGAGACATTTGTCTCAAGTTTGTAAGCTCTGTCATGGTTATGACCTTTGCACACTAAATATTTAAAATGCAATATAAACAAATCCTTTTAAATCTTTATATTGTGCATGTGGAGTCTCTTTGGGACAGATCTTAGAACTGAGGTCAAATCTGGGCACCTGTGTGACACCTGGTTCTCACAAGCAGCTCACATGCATCTGAGCAACAAGGGCATATAGTTGCAGGGCTGGTTTAGTCATATTTTACTGCCTCTCTGCTTCCTTTGCTTTCTTCAATGTTCAGGGTTACAAGATTACTACTTCCATACAAATAATTCTGCACAAAATACTTTAAACAGGAGGCTAGTATTTTATGAGGTGCAGAACAGACTTTGCTGAACTGATGACATACCTAATTCTATGGTCAGTTATTAAACATGCACCCTGCAAAACTAGCAGAGAGTCCGGAGTGAGAAACACAGCGCTCTCAAAACACCAGCTTTAAGGAAAACTAATGAAATGGCAGTATTTGCTGGGAGATAGTTAAGGATCCAGACACATTGGATTTATTTTTGGTTTACCCAAATATACACAGAAAGATTTTTGCAAAGTGATTGGGGCTTGTTAAACAAAACACTTAAGAATGAACTTAAGTGATTTATCTAATGGGGATAAAATTGCTTATGCTTACAGTTACTTTGCCAGAACATGCAAAGTATCTACCTTCATCCTTCAGTCAAAAACATTATGCCCTGGTTTCAGCCAGGATAGAGTTAATTTTCTTCACAGAAGCTGGTGTGAGGCTGTGTGTTGGATTTGGGATGAGAAACTGTTGATAAGGTGCTGATGTTTTGAGTTGCTGCTGAGCAGTCAAGGACAGTCCAGCTTCTCGTGCTGGGCTGCCAGCGAGGGGACTGGGGGTACGCGGGGAGCTGGGAGGGGGCACAGCCGGGACAGCTGACCCAGGCTGGCCAGAGGGATATTCCATACCATATGACATCATGCTCGGTACATAAAGCTGGGTTGAAGAAGGAAGGGGTGGAAGGATGTTCGGAGTGATGGCGTCTGTCTTCCCAAGAAACCACTACGCGTGATACAGCCCTGCTTCCCTGGAGATGGCCGAACCCCTGCCTGCCCATGGGGAGTGGGGAATGGATTCCTTGTTTTGCTTTGCTTCCGTGCACGGCTTTTGCTTTACCTATTGAACCGTCTTTATCTCAAACCATGAATTTCCTCACTTTTATTCTTCCGATTCTCTCCCCCGTCCCACCGTGGGAGAGTGAGCGAGCGGCTGCGTGGGGCTTGGTTGCTGGCTGGGGCTAAACCACGACACATTAATATTTAAGGATTGCAAGACCAAGTTCAGTGTCAATGCCACTCAGACACAAAGGTCAGCGCTATAGAAGGGACCTTTCAAACAGAGCAGGACGAATAAGGAAAACAGCAGTTGGCATTTCACAGCTTTGCCACTGCATGGTATTTACTTCTTTCTCACGAATAAGATGAACCTCCCCTCCAGGTCAAAGCTGGCTTAAGCCTAGAATGTAGATCTTCACACAAACCTCTGCTATGAACTCACCATCAGTGTCTGTTTTGGAGGTTAAATGGAGGTGTGGAGAGAGAATGAATGTCGTTATTTTATATGAAAGCCACTTGTAAATTCTAAAGCTTCCAAGTACAACAAGTAAAAGCCTCAGTCATGACAATTATGCTTAATATAGCCACTGATGTTGAAGTTACCTCAGTTCTAATACAGAAATTTTAATGTCAAGTGGAAAAGTAATATTCAGCAGTCAATTTTCATTCCCTTTAATACATCTGGTATAACCTTTAGAAATGTGTTTCCCTCCCCTTCTATTTTTCTGAAGCTCCAAAATTTTGGACTTTATATTTAACTAGTAAGCTTATTTCCTTTGTTTAACTAAGTTCTCTGAAAACAAGACTTATGCCACTATGCTCTGATAAAGTCCCCAAAAGCAAAGGGAAGGAGGTCTTAAAGATATTAAGGTCATTCAGGTTGCATGAAAAAATGGCTAAAGGAAAAGCTGCTGTATTAGCCTACAAAAGTAAGCAATAGAAAACTATTTATTCATGTCAAGGGTCTATCAGCAATTAAACAGCACTAGCTCTGCCAGTGTACTAGCAAACCTTATCATGCCTACCCCAATTCTGCCCTACCTTACTGCAGGCACAAGGGTTGCTTAAACAGACTGCAAGCCATCCACTGTTTTTGTGAAGCACACATGGGTACTAGGATAACATGAACAAGGTCTTTTTAATTTGTGATTTGAAGCTAAGATTTGAACAGATGTCTCAAGATGAGCATCCGTTACGCTACTCCTCTGCATACGAAGGTACGTTTTGAGCAGGGGGAAGTCCCTCAAAAAAAAATTTTTTTAATAGGTTTTTAGAGATAGGACAGACACCTCTTGTATCACTTCTCTCCCCACTCCTTCCCCCAAGGAAAATCTCTAACCCTGCCTCCTTGTCCCTCAACTTCATTGCCTGGATAAAGTTAACTAACAGAAAATACTACCCTTCATAATCCAGATTCATCCATGATCCTGACTCCTGTGTCACAGTTAAAACTGGGCCAATTCCACACAAAACTCTATTTTGTAGTTCACACCATTCATCTGTGTGGGAGTGTGTAAAACTTGGGCGCCAAACTCCTACCTCATGCATCCAAGCATTCAATATTGGAGAACACTCAGGAGTGAATGTTCTTTTAATAAATGACAGTTTTCATCACAAGCCCTAGAAAAGTTTGGGACAAAATTGTGTGGCTTTGCAGAGACACTCAAGTTGGTTGACATTTTGTCTATAAATTAGTTAATGTACAGTTCAGTACCTATTTTAGACAGCCGCTACAGCCTGTTGATGAAGGACACGCATAAGTAACGTCTTTGAAGAAATTGCATTTGGAAAACCACTCAGGGGAAAGAATCCAAACAGAGGCAAAGCTGACTGAATAACCTTATGCACACATTCACCCAGGGAGCACATCTCCTGACATCCCATCACAGAGAACCAGCCCACTCCATCCCTGCATGCTACAAATTTCCTACGAAGAGTTTGCTCAGCTGTTATCTCTGGTTTCCACAAAAGCTTGAAAGGAGACTGTTGAAAGCTTGTTCTGTTATCTGTGCTTTACACAGCCTGGTTGCTCAGCCTGCTTACCTATTACTTCCCCTCTCTCAAAATAGAGCTCAAGTTGATATGAAAATAGCATACCTTTTTCAGAGGGGGTGCAGGATTGGTAAGGTATTGGGAAGGAATACAGAAATCTGAAATTACAGTGAACTGGCTGTATATTTCTGTTTGAAAGGCTTCAAGTAGAGACTAATTAATCCCATTGTTGATGCTAATACAGTTCTTCAAGAGTCACAACTCAGTGCTCTGAGAAAATTTACCTTTGATCTTTAGCTCAGAAAAAATGATCAAAATCTTTATCAAATGCATTTGTCTGTCCTTAGGCTTATGTATGGACTGGGGCAGAGCAAGTGGACATGTAAAGTGTCACCATGGCAGAAGGGAAAGGGAACTGGGGGCTTGGCTGTCAATGAGGGCAGAGCTCAGTATAGCTCCTGTGACACTTTTGCTTTCAAAATAACTGCATAGAGACCAGGAAGACGGAGAGTCCAGTAGGCCTTGCAATGTGCAGCCTTGCAGTTCTGTCAGTCTTCGAAGGCTGCTCCCATTGCCATGCTTACTTTACTCTGCTACCTCTGATTAAAAGATTCTTCCTCCCTCATTTATCCTCTCCAAATAGGATTAACCCCATGTGAAGATCTGAAAGCTCCCACTTAACAGGCCTTCTGGATCCACCAGCTGGCAAGAAATAAATGATGAGCATCTGCTTGAATCGCTGCAGGTCCCTCTTCACCTTTAGTCAACCCAAACCTTGAGCAGCCCTTGCTCATCTCTTCCCTTGTAAAGGGCACAGACACAATGAATCCAGAAATCAGCCTTGGCCCAATGACATCCTCTGATTCACTAAGTATCTCCATTAATTGCAAACTGGAAGGTTTCACCTTCCCCAGCATTTAAGGAGCAGCTTTGGCACACTGGGCAGCCTGGTCTGGGAGCAGAAGGCCTATTGGGAACAGAGAGGTGGACAAAGATATGGGCTGAAGAGAATGTGACCATCAGTAAGGCCTGGAATATAAGCAAGCACTTAAAGCCAAGCGCACATGCATTTTCCCATCTTTGGGTGTCCAATACTGGCCTAGCTCCACTTCAGAAAAATGTTAATAAAAACAGGCTGAACTCCTTAGGTTATGTAAACTTCCTTGCCAAATAACCTAAATCCTTTTGATGAGGTGTTAGCTGTGGTAACAACTCCCAGCTTTTCCTTACAATGACACTCAGTGTCTACTCATAACCAAACCAGAGCGAACGAAGATGTGTAAGTCTGAATTGCCATGAGCTGGTGCACTCCATAAGCTATCTGTGCAGGGACAGGTACTTTGCAGGGTGGCCTAGGACATCATATTCCAGCCAGCTTGACATCCCACCAAGCTGCTTAATGATAAACTAATACTAAGCTGCCAGGTATGTGGTGTCTTCATACACCCTCAGGAACATTGGTGTCTGCAGGCAGTGGCACTACCACTGTCTGGATGACCGGTCCCAGGGTGTACCCCAAAGGATGGCACAGCCATCCCCTGCATGTCTCTGGAGCCATTGCTTGGTTTAGACTTGGAAATGCATTTGAACCCTTTTGCTTTATGCCACAGATGCCCCTTTTCACAAATTCTCTTTTTGAGACCCAGAGAAGATCTTTCAGTGCCACCTATAAAACAAGCTCAGTTTGAAGGGAGAATATTTTTCCTTTACTTTTGCAGAGCGTACACCTCTAAAAGCTATTGCCTGCTTTGAAGGAAGCAAGTCAGAGATGTAGTTAGCCAGAACAGGCCTTACCACAGCAGTATTTAACCTTACTTAGGCTTTCTGAACACCAGGTACTCTCCCCATTTAGATTTAATGGCTGTCAGAGGAAGGAACATTTTGCAGAGCTTTGAAGAAAGCAATCCATTCATACCACCCACCTTCCTGGAAGCCTTGATCACACTAATCAGCACTCATTTATATATGAAAGTCACAAATAGGTGTCTGAATTCCTGGCTAACAACAGATTAGGCACAATTTGTGATGCAGTGAAACAATAGATTTGTTGTACTGTATTGGGCATCCAGATCTATTGTAGTGAGACTCCACTGCTGGGGTTTTAGATATTTTAGGGGAGCTCTTCAGCCATGAGACTATAGATTATCTGATATGCCTAAAGTCAAACCAATGTAAGCTGCATTTGAGATTAATCACTGTACAAAGATAAGTCTACTCTGCCAGAAAGCAGAAACTGAATTTGTGACATCTGTTTTTTGAGATGGTGCATTTCACAGTCTAAGGGCTCAAAAACAAAGGTGAATTACTGAATTACCACCTGTAAGGCAAGCTGCCATCCCATGTAGAAAACCAGCTGTTTAAGGCACAGCTACAAACAGAAGACATAAGCTTGCTAGCATTTTACACAGGTCCAAGAATTGGCTCAAAGTACAATATGGCCCATGTTTCTAGTCACCTTCAGCATCTGTAAGTCAGCCTCTGTGGCATTTACAGCCAGTTTCTTGCACTCCCACAGTGCTAAGAAACTGTAGTGCATCAGATAACTTAGCTTAGAAGTTCTCTCAGCAAGATCTTGATCCAAGTCAGCTTCTAAAAAAAACCTAGAAAATTCTTTCTGACTTGCTCTATGATACAGCCACAACCATGTCATGTGAGATCACTCAACCTCATGAGACATGAACATTGTTTTCACAGGTCACATCCCAGCCATTGTGCTTCAAAGAAAGGGTTCTCCACCTCTTCTCTTTGCAAGCCTGGAGCAACTAGTTCTAGTTGCTTATTCTAGCTCAATAAATGTCTTGTAATTGTCTTGTAGTTGTAGTTGTAAGACATTTATTGAGCTCTTATCATCAGCTTCTAAAAAAAACCTAGAAAATTCTTTCTGACTTGCTCTATGATACAGCCACAACCATGTCATGTGAGATCACTCAACCTCATGAGACATGAACATTGTTTTCACAGGTCACATCCCAGCCATTGTGCTTCAAAGAAAGGGTTCTCCACCTCTTCTCTTTGCAAGCCTGGAGCAACTAGTTCTAGTTGCTTATTCCAACACAAGACATTTATTGAACTCTTATCAAGCCCAAAAGATTACATCTGGTCTCTGCCCCATTGTCTGTATCTGATGGCTCAGCCAATTTGGTCTATAAATTTTTTAGTACTGTCTATAGATACATCCCTCTTACTGCAGCACATATTCAGCTCTGGGCTCTTTCAAGTCCATGGGCTCCTGTTGCTAGCAAAGCTCAAGAATTTTGCTGCCTGTCTTTACCCTACCCACTACTGAGTGACTGGACCCACAGCTTGTGGCATATGACTTGTCCAGTTTACTTCAGTTCCACTTAGTCCCCCCAAGCTGTCTTGCATTTAGACGTTATCACTGTTTAAACCTTTCTCTAACTCTACCCCACCAGATCCTGGCCTTTAGCTTTCTTTCTCCTTACAAGGTTCCCACACAAAGCAGGGAGCACTAATAAGGCAGGATGGTCAGTGTTAGTTTTCTATCAGAGCCACTTTTTAGTTTAGCACAAAAAACATGCTGTACTCAGGGATGTTGCTGCTGCAAACCAATTAGGGCAGTCCTGCATGGCTTGGGTCAAGTTCAGGCTGGGGCTTAATGTCACTAACAGTACCTGGGAACATGACAGATATTTCAGCCGATTTCACAGTCACATTCCCTGTGCTCAAGTGTTGATTTTTGTGAAAGCATAGGTTGGCAAGCAGTCACTGAAGGCTTCTGACATTTGAAGTATGGTATGAGAACTCATCAATAACAGAAAAAAATATTTCAGAGTAGAACTGCAGAAACAGATAGTACTGTGCATGACCCAAGATGATAGCACTGTGACCAGGCTGGCATATGGCTGCCAATTTAGATCTGGAATGGCTCAGGAAAGAAAACTTTGTCAAAATGATTGCATTGGCTGCATAGTCCCCAAAGAGTCCTGGTACCAGCCTTGCCGATCCAGGACAGCTCTAGATGTGTCCTGCTGTCTTGCGAGGGAAGAGGTCTGTGCTTATCTTCCGGCAAAAAAGCAGGACAAGAAAGAGATGAAATGTGGAGCTTCTTTGCAGAAGTAAATCAGCCAGTTGGGGTCAAGCTAGAGGAGTTGCAGAGATGATTATGGATTATTTTATCAAAGTATGAAAGGCTGACAAGTAAAAAACATCCAGGATGTGAAAGGACTGTCACAAATATACAGAACTTATACTGTGGATGGGGTATCTTGAGGTGATTAATGGAAGAGTAATCTGCTGCCAGGGTTGCAAATTGTCTGCTACTTTATAGGCTCAACCGCTTATAGCTTCTGCCAGACCTTGGCTCCATATATGCACCTTGAGATGTATTAGAAGACATTATAGCACTGTAGATTTGCCCAGCAGAGTTAGACCTTACACTGTGATCCCAGCTCTGGGGAAACAGCATTTTGAGCCAAGCTGAATAAACGCAGCATGAAGGATATAACACATTGGGAAGAGATTTATTGATGGTGAGAAAACAGGATTGTTTTAAAAGATTGGATTGAAAGAAGGATAGATGCATAGGACTGTGCTTAGTAGATGAGATCTTTCACTAGCCTGGTTCTCAAGTGTACCACTACTATAGGTCATGCTTTTATACTCCTTGGAAGCTTATGCCTAAAGCTGCAGAGGTTTTAAAATCCAGATGAAAATGCAGTCAAATTCACAAAAAACCCCAAAAAGTCAAGATAATAGGCAAGTCTCTTGCAGCTTTTAGCTCAGCTATGATGCCACTTCCCCTGGATATCTGTGCACTCCTACAACAGCAGTTTCATGTCTGGGATGCAGCAAGTTGTTCTGTTGATGCTGGACAGGCTTTGGTAGGGAGGGTTTTTGGTGAGTTCAGTACTGCCTTGCCAACCTTATAGAAACTGAGCACTTTCAGGAAGACAAAATGCAGAACAGGCTTAATCTAAAAAGGGTTTTTACAAGCGGTGCATGCACCAAGTCCTGCAGGATACCAGGATTTCCCTGCAACTACCTGCATTTCTTGGTGAAAATTCTGAACCAAGGAACAGTAATTTTGAAGATCATTAATTTTGCAGGGCTGAAGACAGAACTACATCCTGCTCCTGTTTAATTGGGTGGTGGGGGCTTGCCATTGCCTTCACCAGAACACAGTTCAAATCCTCAACCCTCGATGTTTTTGATTTTTCACTGCCTGCCTTGAGCACACTTTGGAAGTACAATGATTAAGTGATACTCTTATCTGCAGAGCAGACAGACGAAGAGAAGGCATCTAAGGATCTAAGTCCTATTGATGTGAATGCCTAAATCCTTCTGACAGCTTTAAAAAGAAACTGAAGCCTAAATACCTAGTTATTCAGTCCTGGAGTACAGGCTGAAATCCCAAGAGGATTTGCTCCCATACTTGTGGTCTTTCTGCTAGACCACACTGCCTCCCAGTTAATTAATTCTATCGATTTGTTTGTTTTTATTGGGCTTTCCACACTCGGCAGTTATTTAGGACTTACATGGGTAATGCATTTTCCAGTTAAATTGATCCTACTTTTTATATCCTTTCATGCACTTATTTGAAATTTCCCTGCCAAGTGTTTTAATGTTTTCAAGTTGAATGTTGATTCATATTATTTAAAATACCCTGCAAGAGGGGAAAACTCTGTGTAGCAGAGTAACTAATAAAATGGGCTCTTTAGACCTGACTAATGACCAGTGAGAGTAAAGCACTTCCCTCCAGCAAAATAAACAAAACAACCCAGACCATTACATCTCATGGTACCTGCTGAGATTGAATTCAATTTGCTTCCATAGGGCCATAGTAAAACCCTTATCTGCCTTCATACTCCTTTTCCGAAGCTACTCCATTTGGTATCTAACCAATTTAGGTCAATGAATTTATATCTCAAACGGTATGTCATGGTGGCTGTTCCAGCAACCACTGTACCTTCCCAACACGGAGCCAAGTCACTTCTAATGGCCAGGCTGAAAGCAAGTAGCTTTGTGCACAGTAGTGGCACTGGCCTGCAGTTGAATCATTATGGGCTTGAAGTAATGAATTCTCTCTGTTAGCAGTAACTCACCCCTGATGGCAGCTGTTGTGAGAAGTCTCCACACATTTAGCAGGGGAGTATTCAAGGGCCTTGAAATAGCACAGTGTAGCTTAGTGTGGGTGATTTGATTTGGAGCTTCTACTGGTGGGTTTCATTAGCTTAACTACAGCTATTGCTAGCAGATACATTATAAACCTTGGGAGAGCAGGGAATCAGAAGAAAGATGGAGTTTAGCCTCATATTTACACTGATAGCAAAATGAAGACATTAAGCTCTTGTCATGCTTCGGGGAGAGGCCTTTCTACAACTCGTGTTTATTCATGCATATTAGTGTGGATACAAATGTACTTAGGTGGCATTGAGCAAAGGTTAAACTCTTGATGTAGAAGTCACTCGATTGTAAGTTAACCAGAAAAATCCCTTTTGCTTTAGGCCCAAAGCATCCCCTTCTCACAGCATACAACTTTCATCAGAGTCTTTATAAGACTATATGGGTATAACCCCATAGCCTGGAGATTGCCCATCTGTTGAACAGCTAACCAGCCCCAACCAGTCCTGTCCTGCCTATAGACAGATACGCAAGTTCTGGATGGGACTAAACAGTTTTGGAAGTAACTGTGGGCAGCTGCCGTTCACAAGGATTTTTAGAGGCAGACTATACCACCATTGATGCTCTTCTGGAGACAGAAAGATGGGAAATAACTTAGAGGTAGTTTGAAGTCTAACCAGTTCAAACATATTACTCTGTTCAGTGGCAGAGAGTTTTCCAGGGTGTCTGACTTCCCCTTGTTTGGTTTATTTATGCTCCTTCTAGTTTCCTGGTCCTCTGCTATTTTTTACATGCAGTGCTCCCAAAACAAGGTGCCAGGCTGATGTTAACTCCTTCTAGCCTTTGACTCCTGGGTTCTGATGGCCAGCTTGAAATGGCACCAGGTTTTAGAACAATATTAGGTCAGTGGCTACAACAACTTCTGCTTGGAAGTGGTCACCTCTTCACTTCGAGACAACAGTGCAGCACATACACAGACATAATAGCATAGCTCCCTGGCTGTACCTTGTATGGAGCTAATCCACCAGAAGATGACAAGATGGACAGCATGTCAGAGCATTGCAGTCCACAACAGCACCTTTCTCTGAACAGCATTGACATCTGTCTCCAAGAAAGTAGCATTAGCAGAAGCCTGTCCCCAGACTGTACATATCAGCATGCATAAATACATCCCATGAATACAAGCTTTGTCAATCTTCTTGACAAAGATCACAGCCTTTAGATAAGGATCCCAGCCAAAAGCACATTTCTATTCCTTTCTTCATCATTAAACTTGATAGCTCAGTGGTAGGCAGCTATTCAATAAGATTAAGGCTTGAAGCAAAAAGAAAGCTCACACAATGACCACAATGCTTTCCTCCCCCCTTTTCTTTATATAAACATTTTTTGGTTCAGTTTACAGTAAGTGAACAGCAGTGATGCACAGAAGTGTGATCTCCAATGGGGAAAAATCTCTAGTCCACTTACAATGAAATCTATTATCTCAAGTTTTTCAGGCTCAGGAAACGTTCTTGCCAGGACAACTTGTGAACAAAAAGCAGTGATTCACAATAATTTATCAGGTAGGATATCTTTTAAACCTAAATGAATTTCCAAAGATTTTCATGACTGCATCTCCCTGGGTCTTATGCAGAATGTAGGACTGGATGCAACCGCTCTCTTTCCAGCCAGGACTCAAACTAAGCCTGACATTTTGATGAGCTTCCTAAGCAGCAGACAATTGGCAAGTCTTAGCAAAACATTTACTGGCCAGTGATAAGAAATCAATTCAAACCTCAGATAGCTACTGCAGTCAATGGGTTTGAGTCACTGAGACACCAAATACTTATTTATAAATGCAGAATAAGTAGGATAAAGGGCACCTTGCTGCCAAGTTATTAACAGCAGCAACTGTGAAGCAGTATAGATACACAGTGTAGGGACTTATTTGTCCAATTCTAAACATCTACAAAGTTGACTGGGGAGGGAAGACACATCTGGCCCACTTTGGAGGTCTGTGTTTAAGTGAACTGTTCCACAGGAGAGTCTTCTCCAGTGATAGCTATAAGGAAGCCCAATGTTAGATCTAATGAGCTGTCATACCAGATGAATTCATCTCTGGAAATTGAAAGCTCCCTCCAAAAGGTTCTTCCAGTACATAGCTTAGTATTTTTAGTCTGACCTATGATGTGCATCAACAGGTACAGTCCTGTTAGTGTTTCTTTATGAAAACATACGTTTTCCTAAGGCAAAGACAATTCCCTTGCAGTACAGTCAGTTATAGGTCACCTCCCCCCACACTCTTCAGGGAAGATTAACCAACTATTTAATCTCTCATTAAAAAGTCTCTGCTTCTATCAGAGCAGCCAATGCAATACAACTGTGCAGTGGCAACCACAGAGCTGGGTGAAAAAGGATGCTGAAACAACTTCACTGAAAACTCCCTAAAGTCTGACGGTGCACATGTTAATCATCTTGCTGTGTATATCCCAGAAGGGCTAAATGTATTAGGGACCTCAATCGGAGTCCCAACCACATGGAAGTCAGCTGCTTAGTACAGGACAAATTTATCCCATTGTCATCTCTTCCAAATATACTACCTCCAAATTGTATTGGAGCATCAGTCAGTGCAAGCAGACCTCTCTGGAATCATATTACCTCTTGAAGAGTTTTCTCATATGAAGCCTCAGTGGGCATAATTAGTAAAGAAACTTGCTTGCTCTGCAGATCTAGAACTTTTTTCCTGAAATTTTAGCATGGCTTTCACTGCAATATTTTAAGTGTTAGTGGAATTTTCCTGTGCTGGGATGTACTGCTACCAACTGAAGATATAGCAAAAGGTGGGACATTCTTCCCCATGGAGGAATGAATGAGCCAAGTGTAGATGATAGGCACTCACTTACAAAGCAGTTCAGCACAGCTCTCTACTACTGATTAACTTGAAATCAGAAGTCAAAACTGTCTCCATTTTGTTAAAATTTATCTTTAACCAGAGGAGCTCTGTCTTCTCTCTGCACCTCTGTCATCTAAGGTGTAAGTGCAGATACAAGGCCTGTGAGAAATACAGCATATAAGTATCTAGTAGAGGGAAGATTTAGTCTTCAGCAGTGTTTGCATTATGACTCCAAACTTCTGTGACACATTACATTTAATGTATTCCAAATGAGGTACTGTTGTGCCCATGCCCAAGAGAAAAAAGCAGGGAGTAGGAAGAGCCAATGGTGAATCCGGCATACCCCGCCTTGCTCTAGCCTTACAACATGTCTCATTGGCAATATACAGCAAATGATGCAATACTTCAGACATGCTGGTTTCTGAACACACTCTAGCCTACATTCAACAGCACAGAGCTAGCTGCAAGCAGTCGCTGCTACTTAGTGTGACATTAAGCCAAAGCATTACTTCCATACTTAGTTCACCAATAACACTGAACACCTCCAGTCAACTTAATTTAGTTGAGACTCCCGAGGTGAGTGGTCTGCCCACTGCTGATTATGGGTACAATTAATAGTGACTAGCCCCAAAATTAAACAGTGTCCAAGTCAGCCCCAGTTTACTTCTACAGAGTCCTTCCAAATGGGTCCTAGAATGACTCATGGAAAGTAGAAAAGCATATTTTAATAACCAAGCTAATAACCTAATAACCAAAAGGCTCATCCATTTCAGTGCATGACAAAACAGTTGCCATGTTTTGACACATCCAGCTCCTCACATCAAGTTATATGACAGCAGCAAGCCGATACAAATGCACAAATGTCATCTTCAGAGCTAAAACCTGGGCTAGACCCAGGCCCAATGGAAGATATTCAAAAGTAATTAGAATTTCAAAAAAGGCCTGTTCTCATCACACTTTCCAGGTGAGTCACTCGGGGAGAAGTCATTAGGACAGCTGGGCTGCCTGCAGGACCATTTCAATAGGCCATATTTTATCTTAAACACCAGGTTTGAACAATTATTTTTATTTAATGGGAGTGTACCTCAAGCTGCAAGAGATCAACACAACTATCTCTACAAGATAACACCTAACATGACCTGGATTAAATATGCTTACTTTGCATTAAGTAGGAGTGGAAACAGAATAGTATTTGCAGTGACCAATGCTGCTCTTAATGCAAGCGGCAAAGCACCAACCACTAATTCTGCGTATGCAGGACATCACCTCTGTGTACAAGTCTGCTGATTAAACAGGTCCCATTTCTTACTTCTGGCTCTTCGATATCTAGTTGCACCTTGTCTAACGGAGCTGTTTGGTGTACTTGTAGTGTCCCAGCACACTAGTCTTACTAAATGTTCAGCTCATGCACCAGTCCTAGAAGGCACTATGCAACTAAAGTTGCACCAGCACTGAGTGTTGAGAGGCCCACTCCCTCTTGGAAAATCAGATGCAAAAGTCCCTTCTGCCTTTATTTCATTAGATCTTCTGAAAAGTATCTCTCACTAGAGCTTGAGTGTTGAGAATTGGGCAAGAGAAACTTCTTTCCCATGCAGCACTTTGGACTTTCTTCCTTGGCAGCTTTTGCCAGAGTCCTACACTTTAAGCTTCTCTGCACAACTCCACGCTCCTGAACCGTTGTTCAAGTTGATGCTTATTAATGCTCCTTATTAAAGTCTTCTAGAATGAAATCTTTCCTAATTAGTAATGTTGGAATGCCTTTTCCATTATTCATTAGAAAGAAGAAATGGGTTAGTTCTTTGCAGCATCTTCCAGAGAGCAGAGTTATTGAGGTTAGTCTGATACAGTTCAAGTGTTTCCAGCTGCCACTGTAAATTTCCACTCAGACTTTCTGTCATTCCTATTCCTCAGACAATCATGTGCTCTGGCTGCTAATCTTCCCTGCACATTCCCCTTTGCCTACTGCCCACTGAGTACACAGGCACAGCACATGCTTCCAGATGTACATACATAAAACAAAGAAGTTCTTCCACACATGCAGCATACTGCAACATACCAGTGCACACTCCTAAACACAACTATTTTCACACCAGTGCGTAGCCTGTCATGTACTCGCATTGTCCCTTTGGAAGCAATTAGAAAGGAGACATGGTAAACACCAATTTATGCATGCAGGAATTAGCACCCCTGCAATCAGTGTTAGACATCTCTAAAGACTGTACTCTATTCTCTGGAAATATTCTCTCAAGTAACAGGTGTTTTGTCATGGGACAAGGTATTAGAAAAGAATTAAGGATGGTAACAAGAAACACCAGGCTTCAACAGGCAAAAATAAAGTCTTTAGGTTAATTACCTAAATTCCCATCCCCTAATTCCCATTCTGTCCATAGATCAAAAGGACAGAACTCTTTTGTGCTAAAAATACTAATTGAACTGAGAAGTGTTTAAAGTTTTCCACATGCAGAGAATATGGGTGTGGAGAAAGGTGTTTTTCTCTCAGCTCACAGATTATGTATTCAAATATGTGAAGAGAGGTAAGAGCAAAGATGAGGGAGGGGATTAGCAATTTAGGAAAATACCTCTCCTGGCAGAGGTGAATAAATTGCTATTGATATATTCAGTCTTCTAGTTCTAGCCTATTGGTGGAAGCAATCCACAGGAATAAGAAGTACAGACAGTGGCTGTGAGCACTATTATGCTATCTGCCTGTTAAGTCAAACATGATTTAAGGTAAGCTTTTGACTCAAGAAAAGAAGCACTGAGGGGAAAAGGATATTTTAAAGACATTGTAGTTTTTTGCCTCAAATACATATGAAACTTCTGCCATTTTCAATTTTTTCCATTGCATCACAGTGCAATCCTTCTCAGAACTAGGATCTGGTGGCACTCAAGCAATATTTACTTGAAGGACCTCAGGAGCCTTTCACAGCAAAACTCATCCTTTTTTTACCAGAGAAACAGCCTCCTGGAAGGCATTAACATTAGCAAATACCTGGGAGTTGTAATGACAAGGGAGAGTTTCCTCCTGAACCCCTAAACCACAGAAAGTAAAATGTATGCTCTGGTCTTCCCAACTGCTACAGCAGCCTCCCAGTGCCTTCTTTTCACCGGAGGAGGCAAGTTTCCAGTTTGGTGGCCAGCCCTTTGGCTCTTAGGGTCTTGTCTGAAATCCGTCTGGGCCAACTGAACTGATAAAGAATTCTTAAGGTGTTTTTCCCCAGCTCTGGGAAAGTGATAGTTCGTTAAAATGAAAGCAGATGTCCAAATTGCACCTATTTCTGACAGCTCTTTTTGCTAGGATTGTGGGGGAGTTTGTGGTTTGATGCTAAGCATCTAAGTACAGTCACTCTTCACCTCTAAGGAGCTTGGGCACTTGACACTGGCTGCTTTTGTACGCAATGTAGATGCAGAAAATAGCCTGGAGTCAACTAATTGAAGTCCTTCAGCATTTCCCTGGAGCAGAGGACCCAGTCAGTCACTAGCATCCTTTGCTTGTCTTGTAATTATCAAAGAAATTCTCCCCTTAGGCTTCCTCATTTTCCACAAACATGTAGTTTTCCATGTAATCATGGAAGTAGGGCACTTTCTTGACCTTGCCTCAACACTTGAGGGGATTTACTGACCTACAAACACACTCAAAGCTTCTTTTGCAGTCCTCAGTTACTCCTTAGTTGAACAAAAGTCATTGAAATCCATATATGTTTTGACTGAGCAAGAACAAAGGAGTGCAGAATATATTTAAAAGAAATTTAAATTGTTTCTCTGCCACAGGCTAAAAAAAAAATCCCCCTTCCCTTGGGCTTTGAGTTTGATTTGTATTTCAATAAAAATAAATCAAAGTGGACAGATTAGTGTGTTTTGAAATGCAAATGCTTTGAAAACATTAAAGGACAAATAACAAGGTGGCATGTTCTCAGTTTATTTTTGGTTATTATTTTTATTTACCCTTTGTTCTTAAATGCTCATATGTATCCTATGTGCCTGATGGAAAATTTCACTCTCTGCAATAATCCAGATGTGAGAAAAACAGTGAGAGTTTCTTCTACAGTATTTCCTTACCACTGAAAAATACAAAGCAGCTATTAGAAATACATATATAATTTAAATCCTGATCCTAAGGCACATCCTAAAGCCTCAGAAAGCTACTGGCTTGTTTTGGCTGAACCTGAGTTTACTTGTGTAAATAGCAGCAAACTGTTTTTCAAATGATACTCAGATGCTGAGTGTTGAGGGCTTGTTTCTGATCTCACTTAAATAAGCAAAAGACAGGAGAAGCACCTGAGTCAGTGGTGGGGTTACCTCAATGCAGAAAGGAAAAGCAAGACTTGAACCAGAACCAGGCATGGTTTTAAGAGGCAGGGTGCCCATTCATAATAAAAAACGCAACATGGGGGTTCCAAGTTAATGGACACAGTACAGAAAATACTTGGCAGAAACTGCAGACACACACTGACCTAAGCTGCGAAGTAATACAGAAGAGATATGGCCTTCATGAGTTCCCTCACAAAGCAGTTTTACACAGATAAACATTTCATATTAGTTACATTTGTCTGAGGCAGCTACAGCCCTGAATATCCCTCTTATGCTGCCACCAGAAGCCTACTAACATCCAAATAGAGGTCTCCCCACAAGAAAACTTCCCATCAGTATTAGTGGGAGAGCTTTAAGCCCAAGTATAGCTCCAGCTTCAAATTCTTCCAAACCTCAGAGGTATCTAGAGCCTGGCTTTGGGATCCAGTCTCACTTGGAAGATGGATATTCACATGAAGGCTTGAGGCTTCACTTGAGGCTGTCTAGTAAGAGAGATTTGTCTGGTATCATCTGCAGATACTCCAAGGAAGCTGACAAACTTCCATGAGCTGATCTAAGAGACTTATTTCACAGAATATTTTAAATGCTTCAGAAAGAAAAGCAATCATTTGTGTAGAGATTAAAGTTATGAATTCAAATCTAGGAAGGAGGAAGAAGCAACAGGGAAATGACTTTGTGGTCAGCAATTTCCCAAACTTGGGATATTCTGTCCTGGGAAGTGGTGTAAATGCCAAGTGAACATGTATTGTAAACAAGATTATATCCATTACTGTGTTGATCTTAAGGTATATTAAATCTCCCTATGAAGTGTGCCTGGGGTAGATAAAACACCATTGTTTCTACTGCTATTTGCTGTTGCCAGAGAAGCACAGAAAATTGTGCTTCCATTGGTATATCAAGAAGGAATTTTGCCCACTAAGTATGTGCCACACACCCACTAGCTTAATTTGTTCCTAAAGATAAAGGTTGGTCAACAGATACGCATTGTATAGTCACCATCACTGCAGCTTCCTTTCACAAAGCAGAGGAATGGTGGAAGGTATTTTTAGTAGTCTAGTCTGTCATCCAGGAATTACCTTCTGTAAGATCAAGAAACAAAGTCCTATATTATGAGGACTTTGAGTGCTCTATACCACCTTCAGACCTGTGAACAACTTCAGTCTGATGGTGAATAGCCATTTAGGCAGTTCTCAAATGATCTTTTAAGACCTTTTTTGCATATTCAGAACATATAATATCTGCAAATCTGAAGCTTACTATGCAATACTGATTTTTCTAACATAAATTAGACTTATGTAAAAGTTGAGAACATTAAACTTGTCATTGCAGCTGTACAGCATTTCTCAACCGTCTTAAGTGATATGGAAGGCCCAAAAGAGCACGCTTTCCATATGATAGCTCCAGGCAACATTGAAAGAGACTGCCTTGCAATGTACAGTCCTCACCATCCAGATGGTCAGATATGTCCACACTCAGCCCTATGCAAATCCATGGCCACTAAGTACTTGAGTACCCATGAAGATCCAAGTCCTTATTAGCTAGAGACAGACTGGCATTTGTAGGTGCCAAGACCCTTGCTTCAAGTAACCACAGGCATTACAGTCACAATAATGCCACTGAAATAATAAAGGTTCTGTTCAAAAGCTGAAAACCATGGATTTCACATCTATAAATGCTCTCTTTACTAAGGACACGCCACAACCCAGAAGTACTATTGAATACTATGCTAGTTAAAATTCAGAAATATGCTGTTTACTACACTTTCTAGGAGGCATTGTCACCTTGTATTTAGACATAGAATTTAGAAATGCAGCTACAAAGATTAAATGCAACTTAAGGGCCAAATCAAGACTTCGCTCCTTACAACAGCACATTGAGAAACCAGCCTCTGCCAGTACCCCCAGCTCTTACAGCACTTGACTCTGCACCAGAGCAAGGCCCTTTAACTTCACCTGGAGGATGCACCAAACAATCATTTTTAACAGGAAAAGCACATTTTAAAAGTTGCTCTGATATACTATGGACTTGATTCTCTTCCTTTCTTTTACATATCTTTAAGTGGTGTTTAACACAGCTGTGCTGGGCTGAGTGCAATCCATCTGTCAAGAGCAACATACTGACATTGAACTGCAGCCCTCAAGAATTAAATGTGTGCACCATGGCAGCTTGCACTGGAGAATGAGAATGAGCTGGAATTAGAGGAGCCTCTATCCTCTACAAGTGGAGCATAACAGGGACTGTAACACTGAAGTACGATTGCATTTCATAATCTCTTTTCACAGATGTAAATACCAGACTGTCATGAAAATTGGCCAGTAGTTGAATATACCAACAAGAATACGATGAATATGTTTTATAACAGTCATGCTTAATCCATTACCTTTTAGGATAATGCAGCATCACAAGAAGCAGCAGTTGCTACAGTACATAAGATATTTTCTGAACACTAAAACTTTTGGGAGGCAGCCCCAGTAGCTTTTTCTTTCCAAATTTATTTTCTCGTTATGAAATCAGTAGAGATTATCACTTGCCCAGTTTCAGCAAAACTGCAGCCAGATGTCAGCTTTGATCTCATCACCACATAACGAGGACAGATAAAGGACAAATAGGTTACACTGCACTTCAGCAATAGGAAGAATTAACTTTGTTGTTCTTTGCAGCACCATCTGGATTTGGCAAAGTTAATTCTCATCCATGTCAAGAGTTCATTCAAGGAAATAATTTTGTTTTCCAAATGCTATTCCTTCCTGTTTCTTCTGGGTATGTAATGCCTGATCTCTTAACCTACTCCTTCCGTCCTCATTATTCATACTTTAAGCATCTTAAAACAAAGAGCACTGTGGACAATTGCTAGAATTAGCACAAGGCATTTAAAGCACATTTTTTCATATGTAAAGTAACATGCTCTGATGTATTTCTCATCATGACTGAAATGAAAGGAGAAGACAGTTCCCTGGTCAGAGCTACAGGCCAGGAAAACCAGGATCCTGCATTTCAGAACTGTCTTCTGATGGATGCCAGACAGACCTGGCAGACCTCGGCCTCTCTCCCACAGAGGGGAGCCAGCCACATCCCATCTCCTAACACCTCAAAGACAAAAATTGCCCAGCAGCACTTGAAGATCAAGCACCACAGAAACACAAAGCATGACTACTTCACCAGACATAGCCCAAGCTCTAAAGCAAACAGGTCACAACCACTCCCTCCACCCAGTTCTCAGTCTCCTCCACCAAGAGGCCAGAGGGTCATCAACTCTGTCTTTAGAGGCACATAACATTTCAGAGTCTCCAAAAGCCAAAGGGTTTCAACCACACACCACCTCCTCACCCAGATACCCCCAGTAGTACCTTCATCTTGACAGTTGCCTCCACACAGCTGAGCAGTCTTCGTAGGCCAGTAACCCATTATCCCACAGTACCTCCTGCAGCATCTCAGACTTCCACCAACTGCTCTGGGCCACCTTGCTGGCTTATATACTGGCTCTAGGGTGGAGCTGGAGGGCAGGTAGTTCCCTTAAAGGGCCTGTTGCACACTAGAAGACCTTCTTTATGTCAACAGGGTCATGGATCCTTGCAACCAGACCCTTCCAAAAAGTTTTTCTACTGTCAGAAAAAAATTATTTTGTTTTCTAAAAAATTCTTTAAAATTTTAAGAAAATTATGTAGGAATTGGCTGCATTTCCCATTCATATTATTTATAAATGGGTGTGTGTGTGTTTTAAAGATGTAATTCTTGGTCATAGTAAGATCTTACTTCTGGATGACTTAACCAGTTGTTACAGATTGTATTTATTTTCACTTTCATATCCCTAATTTTTTGTTTCAAAATGTACAACACACTGATGTCTAGATGATATATCATGTCAAATAAATGTTCTATGACCTTCTCATACTAAGCACATAGCAGGCATGACAGATTGTAATATAATTTTTCATCAAATTTATTGTAAAAATCTTTAAGGACAGCTGCTAATTAGCAGAGATCTAAACCACCTTAATTTTTAGATGAAAGTGTCCCCTATTTGAGTTTGTAATGGAATAGGCTAACACTTTGAAGAAGAAAAGTATATTAATTGGAGAAAAAAAAGTTGTCAGTGTCTGTGGGTTAGCCTGTGATCTTTCAGTACAATTCTACAGATTTTTAATTTCACTGGAAATACTAACATATCCACATTTTCAGGGAAATAGATTTCAAAGTTTGAAGTTGCTCTTGTAACTTATTGTAAGTTACTCCACTTGTGTTTGCTCCATCCTTATTGGTTCCAGAAGTCAAAGGACTTCATCTGCAATTGCGAGTGACAATCATATTTCTTGCACTGTCATTTCTGCCAAGTACCCAACAGGTTTATTGAACAGTCTTCATGTCATTGCATAAAGACTTAAAATATGATCGTGTCAGAGCCATTCTCTGCCATGTTACGTCTCTCTGCAGCAGTTGAAATAAATAGAGAGAAGACAAGAATAAGACAAATCTAATGTTACGTTCTCCTGAATGGATTGCGTATCTGGGGCGCTTGGCAAGGCACAAAGACCATGTTTGTGGTTCCTGGAAGTCTGTGGGGGTCCCACTGCTGAGAACTGGACCCAGCGCATTTTATGTTGTTGGAGACGTATGTTTCATTTCTCCTGCTGTGAGCTTGATGGCACGGCGTGGCTTTGCATCTTTTCTCTCTTTCACTTGCTGTCACAAGGAATATCTACAATAGCTTGGAAACCGTACCTTGTCACGCTGTAGGCTGTGTATGGGAGCACCAAAACCCAATAGGAAATCACAAATCTTAGGAGAGTGGGGGAAAAAAAGATATTTTAAATATCTTGTAGATATTTTAAATGCATTGATTGAGGATGTCATTCTGCACACAGAGGTGCCAGATCTGACACTGACAGTGCTGTGAGGTTTCCCCTTAAGGGGCAGGAATTTTGCAAGATGAGATTATATAAACCGGCTCAGGATTTTAGATGAATGGACAGCATTGTGTTAGATATTTGACCCGGAAATAGTTCCATATTATTTGAGATGGCTGCGCTGTATAGGGTGGTCAAATTATGATGAGAAAGTGTGCTTGCCTCTGTAGTCATAGGGAGGTTTTTAGCACTGAAGCTATGTTTGATTTCACTTCTACTGATGTTAACTGCTTTTATAGGTCATTTCATTATTGCTTCATTGTAGAAGATTGGGCTCATTAATATGCAGCAACTAAAATCCTTTGCATTTTAAAATGCTAATTTTTAGGTGTCCATATGGCAATAAAATTAGGCTTTGAGCCATCCACCCATATCTTCATATGTCTGTCTCTATAAAAAACAATTTTGTGGTCTAGTGAGTAGGGCACTGAACTGGGAGTTGAAACTAGGTCTGTTCCTGTGTCTGCCATTGACTTTGGGAATAGGAACATGAACACATTATTATGGGGTACACTTATCTGTGAACTTCCCATATGCCATATACTCTTGAGTAATGGCCCCCAAAACAAACTTCTATCCTACAGACAAGCAAAGTAATTCAACCCTTTAATGAAAAGCAGGGGCTGCTGCTCAGTGTTCATGTAGAGGTACCACAGCTGACCATCGTCTGAGTTACAGCCCTGGGCTGGTTGTTGCGCTGGAGTTTCACACCCCCAGGTAGAGCTTTTTTTATGTGGCTACTACATTTCAGAAATGCTATGTTGGATCTCTGTGCATCCCTTTTCTTTCTGTCTCTTGTATTTGTACTCCTAAGTACAACTTTTGCCAGGCTAAAATCTCTCAATGCATATAAGCTTAGGGGACGAGGGGAAGAAAGTAGGTCAGGGAGGATGGAGGCTCTTCCAGGGAACCTGAGTGCAGCCTGATATAAATTATAAGAATAATGAATGCCACCTCTGACATTTAGAAGAAGGGTATTTCCTTGTGATCGAGTAAGGAAATTTACAGCACGTTCAGGTACCATAAAGTGCTACTATTGGACCCATATAGACAAAATCAGATGCAGCATCTTTACTTCTGAGCTTTTCCTCAGCTCTTACTCCTGAATTTATACTCCTCTGTGTTCACTTTCTTATGATATTTTCCCTGTTAGATTTTAAATTTATTTTCAAACAGATAAATGAGGATGTGCTTTCTTTAGCTGACTACTTTGGATGACACTGGAACTGCTCTACCTGCTGAGATTGGAACACCACGTTCCATCTGAAACTGAAGATGGTTCCTGTTGGGGTAGCTTAATTGCATTTCTGCTAATTATCTTTCGATCTAAGTCTTATTCATTTTGCTTTATCAAAGTTGCTCTAAGTCAAAGTCTGCTAAATGAGTATTTGTAAATTCTGCCTTTCATCTCTGTCCCTACTACTTATTCAGCCGCAGGTTGGAAAAGATGGAAAGATCTAAGTCTGTAGCTCTTCTCAGAAAGAGCTAGTGAATCATGGGCCATTTGTATGTGTTTGTGTTCAAAGAACATCACCAAAGCTGGCCTCTACTCCCAAGGAGAAATGGGCCCATCTGTTCCACACCCTGAATCCCAACCTCTAAATTACTTTTCCTGCTGTAGGAAACATTTTGCCATGGGCAAAGAACATGGGCTGTGTAGACTGCAAAAGGCTATTTTTGTGTCACTGATATCTCTGAAAGTAGTTTGAGGCTAGTCAGTGATTAAAGATTGGTCAACATGTACTGGCTAAATGAGTGGATGTTTTTTTCTCATCTGAAGTACTCTTCTAAATTGAAGCCCTGTTTAACAGAAAAGGCTTCACTTCCTGGGAAAACAAATTAATAAGAATTTTCATCTTCTCATTATTTAAGTCTTTTTTCCCCCAAACAAAACACTATCTGCAACTGCTGCAGCCAAGAAATGACATGAATAATTCATTCTAATTTCACACCATTTAAGCTACTTTACTAGCTTCTAATTAACATGTGTAGATTATTTAAGGACAAGAAAATTGCTTTTAAATGCAGGTAAGAGTAAGCTGACTATCCCCATGTATTATGTGATTTGATGCCTTCTCAGCACCCAGCTGTGCTGATGAATTTCCCAGGGTCATAGCAGCTGAAGACAAAAGCTTATTTTTTCAAGCTGGGCTAATGACACATCACTGCAGATACCATGAAATGTCTAGGATACCAAGCAGACTGGAATTTTTAAAGTACAGTATCTAGCTATTTCACCCACCTGCTATGGCAGCAGGGACATTAACAGTTACACAGGCTAACACTTTCTCTGTCATTCTCATGTTGCTTTGGAGTTGGGAATTAATTTTATGTTCTCCTCCTTTGTCACCAGGAGGCAAACATCAGGAGGACAAATCAAAGCAAGCTTTGCAGAACACGGGGCCTGTAAACAGGTGTTGCAACTGGCCTTTACAATTCAACCCACCGGTTTTTGTGCACTCCCAATTTATTTTTTCTCTTTGAGTGCTCAGAAGAGTCTATCTGAGAGTGAAGAGTGAGTTCACCAGAACAAAAAGCTGCCTTCCCAGGCAACTTGTGGCATCTACAATCTTTGTCATGATGATGTGGTGAGGACAGACCCAACTGCCAGAAGGTCTTAAATCCCTTTTTTCTAGACCTTGTAGAGTAGACAATCTGCGGCTCCTTTTGGCTGGGATGCTCCCTGGAAACCATTAACCAGGAATTACTTGAAATGTAATGGTCAGTATCTCAACCTGCCTTTCTCTTCCCATCTTTGAGGCAGGCTAGGAAATACACCCAGGTTTACAGCTCCTGTTTACCCTAAAAGCAGCTGCCTGGACTCAGAGATCAAACCAGAACTCACGCTGCACTTAGCCAGAAACTCGCTGTTCCCCGAGAACAGGCAGCTGCCGAAAGCAACGGTATCAAAGCAGAGCTCAGCACTGCATCCTACTAACAGGGCAGTTACAGTTCCACTTCAGTTTACAAATGCAACACAAGCACCTAAAGGTCCTAGTGAGAATTATCAGTACTCTCAGATAATGCCATGCTTAGGAATTACAGGCAGACACTTCTAATGGTTTTGCCAACAAAATGCCTTCTGACACTTGAGTTTTACATTCCTCCTCTAGGCAAGAGGAGCAGAAAAGGCCTTGACTCTGTGTAAGCACTGCTCAGCAATAACAAAAACATCTCTGCATTATCAACACTGTTTTCAGCACAAATCCGAAACATAGCCCCTTACTAGCTACCACGAAGAAAATTAACTCTATCCCAGCCAAAACCAGCACACCTGTGTGTGTGATTACCAAGCTTGTGCAGTGGTTGAGCCAGAGGTATAGCAGGAGTCATAATACTGCCACGTTTGTAAAGGGATCTGCCTTCTGCTCAAAAACGTGGGCCTTTTAGGCTGTTTTATGCCTTTATACACGGAAGGGGACATATCCATCCTCATGTGGAGGTTTGTAATAGAAACCTGCGTGCAAACCCTTTGTCAAGACTCCTTTTGGAGACTGCAGAAAGAGCTAGACCACCTGGAGCACTCGCTCTCTCAGACTATGACAGTTGTTGAAAAGACATAAGCCACAATTTGGGAGCACTTATTTCTTCCTCCTGGAGAGTGGGATCTTGAATAGGTAGCACAGAAATGGACATCACTGGAAGTGTTCAAAAAAACATGTAGACATGGCACTTCAGGATATGGTTTAGTGGGCATGGTGGTGTTGGGTTGATGATTGGACTCGATGACCTTAAAGGTCTTTTCCAACCTTAATGATTCTGTGAATCTGTGTGATCTGCATGAGAGACGAGAAAACTCAGACACAGGATTCCTACGAATGGTATCTATCCGTATCTATCTATGAGCAAGTCTGTGAATCCACAGGATCGTTATAATGCTTAAGGCTCTTGAGGCTTCCATGAAAGAAACAATAAAATGAAAGTCCAAAGCAATATGGTCACTTTAACCGAAAGAGATTAGTACAGAGAACTGGCCTGAGTGTCAGCCAAGGTGAATAGTGAACTCACCTTTTATACCTAAATTGCATTTAATAATTAAAAAAATATAATAAAAATGAATCAAATCTTATCTTTAAATAAAGTTAATCTGAAAGCCAGGGTTTGATCATTGCTAAAGGAAAATGTGGTTATCAGATTTAACGGCAAGTGCATTTTCAAGCTGATTAGTTAAAAACCAAAGAAAAGGGAAAAAGAAATAGGATGTTATTTACACAGAAGAATCTGAACATTTCCATACCAGTAAATAAGAGGTAGTATAATAAAATTCTCATTAAGCTGCTGAGGTCTATTTAGTTTGGGTTTCTTTTTAAGGAAATGTTTTAACTCTGTAAACAAGCAGAGGCAAAACTTGGGTTCACACAAGGTTTCAAATGCCTGTTAATGCTTTGCCAAATCTAAATGCTTCTGAAAAGTTCCTACTTGTCACATGCCCTTTGTCTGGCTGATCCTTGTGGAAGATCAGAGAGGCATGCTGGTGTGTGTTTTGGCAAGCATTACCTTGATAAAAACCATTATTTTATTTCAATTTTGGATCATTGAGGGAAGACTGAGCTGAATTCATTTTAGTTCTGTCGTGGTTTAGCCCCAGCCGGCAACAAAGCCCCATGCAGCCGCTTGCTCACTCCCCCTCCCGCAGTGGGACGGGGAAGAGAATTGGGAAAAAAAACTCATGGGTTGAGATAAACACGGTTTAATAGGACAGAAAGAAAAAAGGGAACAACAATGATAATGCCAACAAAGGGATGTACAAGAACAAGTGATGCCCAATACAGCAATTGCTCACCACCCCGTGATCGACAGCCCGTCCCCGAGCAGCGATTTCCGCCCCCCGGCCAACTCCAGTTTATGTACTGGGCATGACGTCGTGTGGTAGGGAATATCCCCTTGGCCAGCCTGGGTCAGCTGTCCCGGCTGTGCCCCCTCCCAGCTCCCCGTGCACCCCCAGTCCCCTCGCTGCAGGCCAGCATGAGAAGCTGGACTGTCCTTGGCTGCTCAGCAGCAACCCAAAACATCAGCACATTATCAACAGTTTCTCATCCCAAATCCAAAGCACAGTCTCACACCAGCTTCTGTGAAGAAAACCAGCTCTATCCTGGCTGAAACCAGGACAAGTTCATGGAGGCAAATGGCTGAGGGGACCTTTGTAAACACCACCTATTCCTTCATATCTGCAGCAGGAAGATGTTTGTTTGTCAGTTGGGGCTGATGGTGATGACAATGATTTAATACTTCAGGACCTAGAAGTCTCAGCTGGAATTGCACGGTGCTTGCTGCACAAAAACATATCAAGAAACAGACTTTCATCTGAAGATTTGCAGTCACGGGCCCCAGTCCTGCAGAAACTCTGTGCCTTGCTTATTTTTACGAATCTGCCTAAAATTAAACATGGATAAATATTTGCTGGATTGAAATGTAAATAACAGAACAGGCAAAAGAATGAGAGAGGGGAAGAATTATCCTCATTTCACAGCTGCCCTGATCTGCTGGCTCTGAGTTTATCTGTGCATAAAGCCAGCATAAATTACTCCTGATCTGGATCAGATGTGTCCTGCTGGGCAAGCATCAGAGCACAGATCAAAGATTAATGATCACCGAAGCAGAGACCTGGGCCCCTCCACCAGGAGAAGATGAAGCACCCTCTGGGGGACTCCGTCTCTCTCTCTGACAGCAGCCGGAGCCTATGTAGAAAGCTTGGACTAGACACCTTATTTTAGTTAGCTAAAGTTAGCTCAGATGAATTTCCCTCCTGAGAAGTTAAGTGACTTGACCAAAATCAAACATGAAGTTTTTTGCATAAATTAGCTCCTGTGCTTGGGAAAATACAGGAATAAGACCTAAATTGATGGGCAGGATTTGGGGGTTTGGGTGGAGGGTGTTGGGTTTTTTTTAAATGGAAAGATTAATTTTATCAGAAATACACACACAGAAATAGAAAACTGAGGGGAAGAGTGTGCTTTGCAGGGCATGTGATACCACTACTGTAGGTTTACCAGCTGCAACGGCAAAGCCTGTACAGTGGGAGAATGCAGATATCGTGAGCCAGAATTAACTGACCATTAACTCTTAAGCTTATCTGCCACTACTGCTTCCTTCAGTTACATACTGCTGGAGAGCCTTGGTGTAAATGAGAAAACACCTTACACCATAATCTTCTACTTTAGCTTTCTAGGAAATGGATAAAAAAAAAAAAGAGCAGTTGTTTTTGGTAGCATATCCCCAAGTTTTGGGGGCACTTCAGAAACACATGAAGTTTTGCTCAGTCCCCTGCGCCCTTCTGCTGAGCCTGAAGCCAGTGGAAGACCTCAGCCATGTCATTCCTTGACATCTGTATTGGGGAAAAAAGACATGGAGAAGAAAACTGATCCATGACACCCCTGGTGTCCCCATGACACTGCTGTATGGGGACATCTGTCATTCATGACTTCTTCCCTCCACAGTCTGGCCAGAGGCAAAACCATGTTATATTTCCATTGAATCCTCCAGTTCTCAGATGAAACAACATTTGGATCTAGTGGACACTAGAAATATCCTAATTTACTATAAATTAGACCCACGCTGCGCTGGCATAATTCCGGCACTTTACCAGAGGAACAATGAGGCACGTTGCTCACCTGTAGTTCCCCCAAGCCAGTTGTTTCCCACAAAGCTGCCATCTTGCAGTTACAGATAATGTGATGTTTTACACTCAGTGCTGCTATTACCTCCTTGCCGTACCTTTATAGTCTGAGCATTCAGATAGAGACGAAACCCATTATACTTCACAGCAGTTTGAACACAGGTCCTTGAGTTGATTTATCTCCCTTATCCCTGTGCGGTTGGGTTCTCTCCACTACTTCACTCACATCTCCCTGATTTTTTAACTACAGGATGTGA
Source organism: Phaethon lepturus (assembly GCF_000687285.1). Taxonomy (NCBI): domain Eukaryota; kingdom Metazoa; phylum Chordata; class Aves; order Phaethontiformes; family Phaethontidae; genus Phaethon; species Phaethon lepturus. The sequence continues at coordinate 147,966 of NW_010565465.1, read as the reverse complement.
CTAGTGTCTGAATTGTAATTTTCCATGCTTTCAGACATGGTTAAGGTATAATAAAATCCTCATGCTCACTGGCTGTGTTTGGACCAAGGTGAGTGGAGCTAAAAATAGTGGTTTTAAAAAATAAGCATTTTTTTTCTTTAAATTTGCTGTGCTGAGCATGTTTATATTTTGCTGAGGCTTTGAAAGTAGTTTTAATTGGGCATGGTGCTTTATGGCTTTTACACCCTTTCTTCTCCAGCACTGAAGAGGTCTCCAAATAGAAATACAGAGGCCAGATTCCCCCCTGAAGTAAGCTGCAGCTTGGTTAATGCCAAAAGACAGCTGTTCACAGTGGCATAAGATTGTTTCCTCACCATGTTCAATGGAGGTTGGGCTGTTTGCTTCACGGCATTGAACCTAACACCTTTCCCTTCCTGTTCTCAGATTGAAAAGTTCCACCCAATAATTCACCCCTGTCACAGCACGGTAACACCAAAAGCCAATAGCCAAACCCTCTCCTCAAAGGGGTCTGCGCACTCATTCACGTCTTTAGGACCCTCAGGCCATTTTTACACTTGGCTGGAGAAACGAACCTGTAAGTAAGGTAAAATCGGGTACCCTCACACAGTATCTTCTCCACCATGTAGAGTACATAGGTGCGCGCAGAGGAAGAGCTACTCCATCCTGATGTACCAGGATTGAGCCTGGCACCATGGTGCCTGAGAGCCCTGCCTTGCGTTTGCAGTGGACAGTCATCCGTGGGGCGGGCAGCCACTTGCCAACGTGGCCAGGTCAGCTTTGGGCTGTGTGTTGGGTTTTTTAATGCCCCCACAACAGCCGTGCCTCTCACTGCTGGAGCTGTGATATGTGGCTTGCTGGAGACATTGGGTTGTCTTCTGAAGGTCACAGACTGGATCTGCTCAAAATGTCCCTTGCAAAATGTAATGTCAACAGCTGCAGAACGGGGAAAAAACAGGAAAAAAAGCACTCTCGAGTTTACACTTAAACACGGTGCAGTGAAGCCCGGTGTTATTATTAGACAGCAGTGTTTCGGGCCATTATCTGGCTTGACAGCTCCAGGCCTCTAGGCAGCCCTTCTAAATGCTGCTGCTGATTTGTTGCAAATGTTAAACAGACACATTGCAATTATTTGTCAGCAATATAACTCTCCCCTTTTGCCCTCTGGTCTTCAGACACATATGGTGATGTGTGGGTTTCATGAGAAATGAGCCACTCCTGCACCAGGAAGCAGAGAGCTCCCAATGCCCATCTTCACGACCGAGTCGTTAGATGACAAACATACATTAGAGAGAAGCAACCGCCCATCACAGAGCCCTCTCAGCCTGGTGGCAGATGTGATTGCAATATTCTTTTAAAATGGATGCAAGGTGCTTTCTCCGGTCGAAACTATTTGTGCTCCCGTGGCTGGGGTTGCGTGGCAGCGAGCTACCAGGTAGAGGGAAGTTTGCGTGACTGGTCTTACTGAAGTCAGTGAATAACAGCCGAAGCTGATGAATTACTTGGTTGCTTAAAGATAAGCATGTGCTTAAATGCTTCACTGAATTGATTTAGGTCCTTGTAGACCATTTAAAACTTTTCCATGTTGGTGAAAGAAAGAGTAACAGAGGGAAGACACGTTTATTACTGAGATTTGTATGGTGTTTGAGTAACACCCCAAAGCCTTTTTTGTTTCCTCAGCTTATTTTTTGTATGAATAAGGTATATGCAAAACCTGAGCAGGGGTTTTTTTTGTTTATAACAATGTTCTAGTCATAAGTAAATATTGTCATCTGTAACAGAGTTTGCCTAACTCAATTTTTAACTAGGTGCAGGGAGAGCCATTCAGAACTGCTAATATGACAGGCTGAAGGGTTTTAATGTCCAGGAAAGTGCAGAAATCAGAATAACGGTACTGGGATTAGACATTGGAAAGAGCAAAAATAAAAAGGAGAAAATTGTACTGAAGACAATCTGAGTTTGGTTTTATAAACTTTCACTAAACCAGGATGATTTAAGATGCTGTTAAACTAAAACCACCCTGAAAAGAAACGAAAAGCAACCCACCTTTTGGATATTGGATAGCTCTTGAGCACATATGGAAAGGATTTTTTTGCAAGTCTTGGGCTGAGATTCCAAGCAAACTTCCAAAGCTGAGCCATGGATCTGACTCTGCCTTCCTGCTGTTGCGAATCTTGGGGGATATTTCTGGAGACGAGCACAGGAGCCAGCGCGCGCCCTGCAGCTCCCTGCCATACGAGACGAAGCAGCAGCACCCACCTTCCCAGAGCAGCTATGGAGAGTAACAAGCCTGTTGATCTCATCAGTAAGGCATGGGCTGCTTTGAATTGCTGAACTAAATCAGTCATGAAATGGGGAGCAGAGTCCTTCTGCCTCGCTGAAAGATCAATATGGTCAGAGATGCTGGAAGAATCCTACGCCTTTTCCATGTCGCTAAAGTATTATTTAAATAACAAATAAATTTGGGTTTCTGCTTAGCCTTAGGGCTGACATGATTTTGCTGCCTTCATGTATTTGGTGAATCTCCTACTAATTTTACTGGCAGCTAAGTTACATCCATGATGAATGTTTTTGCAGATCCCACCCAGAAAGCGTACAGTTTTCAATTATTAGGGGGATCTTATCCTGATGGCAATTTCTGAGTGAGAAACATTGTTTTTACTGACAGAGGAATGCAAACCAACAACCTCAGCTGTGGCTTTCAATGTCTTTGTAGCCACCAACCAGTGTCTGAGTAATGTATTGCCATTATTATTCCAGAAATGTGTCTACAAACAAACAGAAAGACAAGGAGTGATTCTTCGGTAACATTTCCTAGTATTGATTTTGTGGATTACATTAATTTTATTGGTTTATAAATTTAATCTGTGTACAATGGGCACTGGATTTCACTTTTCTTCCTGTTTAAGATATGCCATGTACTGAAATTTGGTTAAAACCTTTATTTCCCATTTACACACACACAAAATTTTTTTAAAAAATCAGCCTCCTCTTATGAAACATGCTCACATAAGCCTCATGGAGGGAAAAATGAAGGTTTATGTCAGGATTTTGAAATTAATGAGTGTCAACGCTGTGTTTCATTTCATTTCTTCTGCCCCTGGCCCATCAGGGGTCACCTCAAGAAACAGTGCGTGAAATCAGGCCAATAGTAGGTTTTAGATGAATTAGAAAGAGATCTGGGTCAGGTATTATCTGGTGCTGAGCCATCTCTGAATAAAGTCAAATTATCCACTTCAGAGCCACTCATTATCTGATCACATTTTTGAGTGGATGATGATGGTTTTTCTCTTGGAACACAGTAACCTCCACTTAGATCCTGGCATTGCTGATGTATATAACATGTGGTCATGCACCCACAACACAGCACTTATTTGAATAAAATTAGCTTCAGAAAACCTATCACTGAAATTAAAGAGATCTCTTTTCTGTTCCTCTGCCATGGCATAATTTGGCTATTTTATGCTCTGTAAATAACATCTAAATTAAGATGAAAAAGGAGAGAATAGGCCAGACTCTAATCTCATTCCCCTCGTATCACCAAATACCACATTCAGGAATAGTTCCTCTGAGATGAGCATGGAAAAAAGTGCCGGCCAACAGACTTTAAAGTTTCTGTCTCGTTTCCCAACACTCAGTTTCATTAAAAATACATAAAGTATTGGGAAACGTTCACATATAAGAGTACAGCAGGTCACAGAAGTACAGCAATACGTTGTCTCTCATCTGTGTTTCAGTTGCTTTGCCTGCACAGAAGTATGTTCACTCGTAGTGGGAAGCTTGTGGATCAGTTTGTGTGTGTTGTACATATACCTACACCTATACCTATACATACTTAAATGCACACACATGATGAAGAAAAGGTGACTCTTGATAGCTTTAAATCAACTACATTTAGGCATGCAAGTAAATCTACTGAAATCATGACCTAATACTGGAACTAGGGCTGTATATGGGCCATAAAAAGCCCATTTCCAGACTTACCTGCCACAAAGACATGTGGAGGAGCTGGCCTTGCACGCATGACACATCCCCACCAAAGTCAATGGTTCTGCTGTTCAAATCTGGGAGGTGGACATGCTGCCTTGATTGACTTCAGAGGAGCAAAGCTGCTTTGAAATGCTTTGCCAGCAAGAGCTCATGAGGCAGGATGGACCCTTGATCAAAGATGTGTATTCCCAAGAGAGACCTGAGACTGGAACCAAGGCATTTAAAAGGAAAATGGCAGAATGGGTATTAAAGTCTGAAATATGTAAGGACAGAATTTCCTGCCACCTGGGAGTATCTCATTATTCAGAAAATGCCAACTCTTTAATTCTTATAGTGTATCATCCCTCCATCCTTAATTTAAGAAAACGTCTAGAAAGGAGAGGTTTTGTTCCAAGCGTTGAAGTGATGTGTTGCTCTTTTCTTCATGCTTTCCATGCCTGTTTCAGACTTCCCTTCTCCCCGCTGACTTTTGGGCATATTCTGAAAGGTTAAACCTTGAAAAATGATTGAATCATATTCATTTTTAAGCTTCCCCCCCAAATAAAAAGGGCATTTTGAAATATGAAGAAATATTTTATATAACTGCAAGGTAAAGGAGGCTTTAGTCTCATGGATTAGCCTTGCCCGCCTTTTTAATTCAAGGGTAGAAGATGAACTCTAACTGTACTAGTTCCCTAATAGCAGGGGTTTTATGAATATAATTAGATTTTTCTCTTTTTTGCTCTATCTATCCTACTCCTTTTGTACTTTAAAAGATTTTTTTGTTTAGAATCGTAATGATTTCTGTTAGAAATTATATTCATTTCAGCTCCTGCCTTTTATAGTGTTGATGGATGCCGTTAAAGGACAGCCCTGCTTTGTGCAGAGCTGGCTGCATTTTAATAGTACATAAAAGGATTTCTGCATAATGGTAGACTATGGTTTTGCTAGCCTTGAACAGTGGCAATAGAGGGAGTCATTCTTTTAATCACCCTGAGGATATACAGAAAGTAACCCTTGGCAGTTTTTCATCTGTTCATATTCACTGCTTGGCCATGGTTTCCATCAGCCCCTCGCTCTGTCTGTCACTGTCTCTAGCAACCTCTATCATTCAGCCAGAGACAAAACTCCCACCCTCAGTGCATTAGTTACCACCGATGTACTGCTCTTGTTGCAGAGTCAGCTGAATGGACGGCGCGTTCACACCTCAGGTAGCCACCGCGAATGGCAAGAGGCAGGGGGGCACAGGAGACGCTGGTGCACAGGAGACATGGACACCCAGCCTGATCACTGCAGCAGCATCTTCGACAGCCCCAGCTCTTTGTTAAAACAGCATGAGCCAAGCCCTGAGTACATGTTGCAGGGCCAACTGAAACAGTGGCTCTTTGTGGTATACAATGGATGCAATCCACTTTGCATATTTGCATTACCTAAGTGAAGGTTGCACACTGGAAGGTGTGTCCCAGTCAGGAAAACAGAGAAAAAGATGATCATTTTCAAGAAAGTAAAAAGTAGATACGCAATGTGGCAAACCTCAGACAGATTTTGAGGATCAGCTTGCTGAAGGCATAAAAATAGTAACACAAACTATCCCATGCACATCAGGAGCCAGAAGCCTTCCTGGGAGTCTGGAGGGTAGGTAAGTGCAATGGAGCCCACAGGGAAGATTAGTTATGTACCCCAGTGGCCACAGCTCTGGAGTTCAAGCAGGGTACCTCACCAGAGCCTTTCTCTATGGGGGACAAGGCAGAAGAACTGTCTCAAACTGAACTGCTGGTGGAAGAGGTCTAGGGATGAATCAGTGAGATGAATAATAACAAATGGCCAGGAGCAGATGGGCTTTGCTCACGAGTTCTAAAGGAACTCAGATACGAAATTGCTCAGCTGTTAATGGGAGGATGTAAATCTGCGGTTTACATCATCCTCAGCATAGAGGAAGCAAAGATTGCAACTGGTGTGCTGATTTTTTTAAAGGCTCCAGGGAAGGGGAGCCTGGAAAGCTGCAGGCTGGCAGGACTTTAGAGTGCAAAGGACAAAAAACTATACTAAAGAATGGAATTAGAAGACAGAGGGATAAAGATGACAAAAGAGAAAAGAACAAGATTTTGCAAAGAGAAGCCATGCCTCACAAAAATTTTTCTGTTTTGAGGATCAGCGAGTATGCAGGTGAGGGTGATCTGGTTGCTACAATGTACTAGGATCTTCAAGAGCTTTTAACAAGTTCTCTCCCCAAATGTTCCAAAGAAAATTAAGCTGTCATGGGATAAGAGAAAAGATTCTTTTGGAATTTAGTAAGTGGACAAAAGCTAGGAACAGTGGTCTCGCACTGGAGGGAGGTTACCCTATGGCACTACATAAGGACCTTGTGCCTGGGGCTGTGTTATTCAGGGTGTTCACAAATGATATGCAAAGAGCTGAGGTAATACCATTTCCTGATGAGTTTGTTCAGGGCAGAGAAAGCTAAAATGAATGTAAGGACATGCAGAAGATTCTCATGGTACTGAGGGACTGGGTGATAAAACAGAAGATGAAATTCACATATTAAGAAATGCAGAATAATGACCATTGGGAAAAACAACGGTAATTATAACCTACACAGTGATGAACTGTAGATTAGCCATTAGCATTCAGGAAAGAGATTTTGGACTCACTTTGAACAGTACTATGACAACATTAGCTCACGGCTCAGTGGGAATGAGTCAGAAGGTGCAGAGAATTTTAGAAATTATTAGGGAAGGAATAGAGAACATACCAGGAAATGTAATTAACCACTGTTCAAACTGCTTGAAATCTATGTATAGCTTTGGTTCCCCTGAGATGTAGAAGAACATGAAAAAGCACACAGAAAGGCAATGACAATGTCTGAAAGTGCAAAACAACTTCCTCATGGAGAAGCCAATCAAGGAATGATTCTTCATTTCTTCTCATTATATGAGAAGCTGTAGGCCTCAAACAAAAAAGGCAAAAAAATATTTGAAAAAAAATCAAAGGAAATTTTTTCCTGCAGAAGACATCTTTAAACTGTGGGACTCATTGCTGCAAGGGTATTGTGGACGGCATATTCATTCATTAAACAAATTAATGCAGTAAACAAATTAATGCAGGGAAAGTGTACCATGGCCATTCTGTGATAAGGGGCTGATAAATCCATGGATGGGTACAGCCTCAGTAAGATGGGAATATGGACTAGGGAAAGGATCAGTCTTCATTTAACCTCTTCCTGAACCTTTTCCTTGAACATCTGGAAGGAGCAAATGTCAGAGAGAGGACTCAGGGCAGTGGGGACCTTAGTGCTATCCTGACTGCAACTAATATTCTGCTCCTATGTATAGAGAAATTTTATTTACTTAGAAGACAGAAAATAAGCCTCACATTACACAAACTAATCTTCTAGGTGGAATCCAACAGGCAGCAAACAGATGGATTTTCTGTTGCTACCTCTGGGTACTGCCTTTTCTGATTGTGTCCATGTCTTCTTACCATCCTTCTTTTATTAGACCGTCTGCTGCCTGCAGTACCATGTGATTGCTCTCCTAATTATGCATGGACAACATGAAGTGCCCCACCAACTGATCATATTTAATTTCTTTCTAATTATACCGCTTTTTAAAATGAACCTGGCACACTGAGTGTAATTCTTCTGTTGTTGTTGTTGACTTTGCTGTAACTCTGTGGGATGCCCATGGCAATAGTTAAGGAAATGCAACTTTTTTTAACAGAAAATCTAAAGTGAGTCATGGGCTTGTGTTACTATTTTGTCATTCTGGCTAATCAGTTTGAAGGGCGTCCTGTCCCACTTTTGCTATTTCTTTCTATTTCTCTTTACTCCTGGCTGAGTATCACAGTCATCATTATACGCTTTGAGAGGATGCTGTGGAGTTGTTTCTCATTACACTTGATCACAGGTCACTTGTACCACATGCCCTGAGGAACCCGAGAGCACTTGTCCCCTCAACACCAACCACCCTCTAAAGGACCTTTGAAAAAGATTTTTCTGCTTTTTTTAAGGGTTAGTCCCTTCTGGCCTTTGCAAACTAGAACCTCTGACACTTCATTCTCACCCACGCCAGGAAGTAATCGTATATTCTGCGTTTAGGGCTAGATTTTAGTTGGCAGGTGTTCTTTCCATATGGCTTTTTTTCTACACCAGGATCACATAAAGATTTAGAAATTAAATCTCATCATTCTCTTAGATGGATTTCATAGTAGTCCTTACTTTATGGAAGGGAAATAGTGGCAGTTGGAGGTGACATGGGAGAGTTTGAAAGGTAGCCAGCTCCTCTGGATAGATAGCCTCCCTGAAGACATCTCAAAACCTGCCCCTCACTCGCTGGCTTTGGTTGGGACAGCTCAGAGGTGATGCACCAGGAGGTTACTGGTATTTGATGCTCGGGGAGCAGACCTTGCTTGAGACCAGTTTGGGAGTCAGGCTGAGCTGTCTCCAGCATAGCTATTATACAGTTGTAAGACAGAGCCTAGAAAACAGCTTTTATTTCTTAGAGTTTCTAAAGCACGCTTCCTCTCCGTGGGGATCTGTGTGTTGCATGATGCACTGATTTAGTTGTAGGAATTATATTGGCAGACTGTGTCGTTCCATTAATCAGGTAGGTCATATACAGAGACCTAACACAATAACATCCCTGTTGTACACACAAACGCGCACACACACACATGCACTAAAAAGATGAATTGTTGATTCACTTTTAATCTGAATCAATGTTTTCATTCAAGCTGTGGCTCTGCTCATGTGAAGAACACTGGTGCATTTCTAATTTCCTTTTCACACTAAATTGTCAGCATAATCTGCTGGCAGAAGCCAGAACTGCTGAAAAGAGGACAAAGGAAAGGGTTGGTGGAGGAGGTGGGAAAAAAACATATATTCTGTCAAACACAGTTAGGCTGTCACGCGGGGGGTGGGTGAAAACAGACGGGTGATCTGTGTGATGTGAAAGTGAGCCCTGCTGGGGGTAGGAGAGGGTACCAGGCAGATGGTATGTGGAGCCTGCTGCTGCTTATTGCACTGATCTTGTGTCTCCGTTACCTTGTGCCCCTCATGCCACCCAACCATTTCTTTGCTTTACTGGTCTTAGATGTGTATTTACAGTCCCTTGCCCAGCAGAATCCCCTCTCCAGCTAGACTTGTAGGTGATGCTGGAAGAAATATATTGAATGCTTGCAGCTTGCTAAAACACTCTCCTGTCCTTTGGTATTTTCATTGTTTTCATTACCTCACTCACAAGTTATTCACTATTGCATTGTTATTGCTTCTTGCATTAAAAGACAATTTTTGAATAGGTCAGCTACTGCATGGTAAGTAAGATCACTGACCAAACCGGTGTACATATTCAGTTTACATCACTAGAGTGACTTTTTAGTCTTTCTATTATCTTAAGAAATATTAATTATGATTAATTAATTAAGGATGTGTCTGAGCTAAGAATAGACGTAGAGAACAGAGCTGGGGAAAATGAGAACTTAATTTTGTGAAAGACATCACCCAGCCAACAAAGATGGGTTCCTGTCCAGCTCCTTGCCCCAGTCACTAACTGAATCATTCACCTGGGAAGAGGAAGATCTGATTTCACCTCAGTCTTGTGAAGGATGCAAATCCAGCTCTACCAAATTCTAAGCTATTGACCAAATGTCCATGTTTCAAGCTATTTCTAAGTGAGTGTCTCCCCAATGTGCGATTAGAGATTCCAGACGGGGTGTGAGTAATGCTCGAAAGGAAAATTTTATAAAATCCAATAGATCTCCAGGAGCAAATACTCTTGGTTGTGTGATTCAGCACTTTATGAAAGTCTCAATTCATCAGAGACATTGCTGATTGGCTCCACCTGAATTTCCTTTCAGAAAGAAATCTCTTGACTGACACACTGAGAAGATTTAATCTTAATATCTGTAGGAGAAAATCGATACAGTACCTCCAGCCAAGATGCCTGGCTGTCTTCAGAGTAACTGCATTATAAATTATTCCAATGAATATTTATGGAGAATGTTTTGCAGTTTTTACTTTCTTCTAATCTCTGAGTGATGATCTAACAGGACTGGTGTAAATGCTCTTCCATATGTCCTGGTGATAGACATTAATAAGTGTAATAAAGCATGAACAAAATCTGTGATGATAATGTAAAGTCTTTTAAGTCTACAATTTCTACTACCTTGACTCCATTTCACAACACTGCAGTCTGGCAGGAGAAGACAATCCCATCCTTCAGAAAAATAATTTAAAAGGGAATGATATAACAGATAGCTTTCACTAGTATCAGAACTCACCAGGTCTTCATTTAATGATACAGACATGGAATGTCAAAGTCCATTCACAAACACAGAGAACAGCAATTCTCCTTGCCTTATTCAACTGAGGGAGATGGAACCCTGAACAGCAAGATAGTTTTGAGAAAGAACTCCGCTGGGAAAGCTCTCAAAAATGAGTGCTAATAAAATATCTGAGACACATGTTTTTACTTCATTATTATGGCTAACCCAGAGAGAATAATGTTTTACTTGTTCTGTGCTTCTGAACAACGCAACTTGCTGTCAAGAGTGCAGATGATGTTAACTATTGGGCTGTTTGTCTTCTGGCACCAGAAATAGGCCATGCAGTAACATGATGTCTCTCTGTGCGGCTCTAGGGAATGACTTCCTAACGGAGCCGAGTGTAAGAAGCCCAATGTTTTGTTTGATGCTGATGCTGCTCTTTCATCCTGCATCATTAGCCTGTCCCAGTTTCCTCCGCTGGAAAAGGGTCATTCCTCATCTAGCCAAGCAGTATTTTCTCAACATTTAGCAAGGGGAAATGGAAAAAAGGACAAGGGTATTTGTCAGGAACAAATAGATGAAAACTCTTTCCTGGGTCTCCTGAGATGCCCTTAGGACTGTGAATCTGTAGCTCACTGCAGCAGACTTATATTCCCATTTGAGAACATTTGAAATTGAGTATTATGGGCCTTGTCCTTTCTTGAGTGAGAAGAAGCCATGGCTCAAACACAGCCATGTACATGAATAGTGGCACAAGACAGCACATAAATCCCCATTATAAAACCAAACTGGTTGCCCTCATCCAGTCTATCCTGTGCCAGCAGATGGAAACATTCAACAACCCATGCTCCAGGATATTTTCTGTAGATGGAGATTGTTATATGCTGAGACAGGATCATGGCCAAGCAGAACATGTTTATGCCATGCAGCCTTGATCAGTAAGATTACATCTGACTTACAGTGATTCCCCACTGTCCTGCAAAGCAACGTCAAATCCTTCATGAACAAAAAGTACCACCAAAATGTAAGAAGGTCTAGTAGCACAAGTTTTCATGAGATGTACATTTCCAAGTGTAAATTGTACAGTTGTGGCAACATGTCAGCCTCATGGGACATTTCCATGCTGGTCTGGAAAACATGATCCCATATTTCTGCAGAGAAATGAATATGAAATGAAATGTGAAATTCTGAAATTTCCTATTTCAGAAAAGAGCCTATATTTCTGGTTTGCTTTGCTCAACAAAAGAGAAAACTGTAGCAATGTTTTTCATTTTTTGCTAGAAATGTATTTTCATTGGATATTTTGCTCAGCAGAAAGAATTCTTTTGCCTAGGCATGCCCTTTTTTCTTTCTAACAGCAGTTCTTGAAGGCACTACAGTAGGATCCAGAACTTCATCAAAGAAAGGAAACAGCCTGCAATTTCTCAAGAGATGTAGCTTAAAATAAAGCCACCAGAAACACTCTGACTTCACCATGTGGGAGCGAACAGCCATGGGGACAGAGCAGCAGCCACGTCTAGGGGAGCTGCACTGGCTGTTTGTCCTCATGATCTCAGCCACCAGTGAGGAACGTGCTTTGCTTCTAATAATTGGAGTCTATGGGTACAGAAACTAAAGGGCCATTTTCTAGGTGACTATGTGCTATTGGCATCTATTTACTTGCAGACAGTGCCTGCTCCTAAAACTGCAGGCAACTTGGCAAAGTTAGATTTTTGCTAATAAAGAAAAATGAGAGATGCCTAGACATACCCTACACGCAGAGATGAGCACAGCCTATTCCCAAGTTGAATATGCATGCTGGGGTATGATATAGCAACTCTAGCTTTTTTATTGTCAGTTGATTTGTTCTTTCCATCCCAGTGACTTTTCATTTATGAAAAGGGAAAATACTGGACTGTGAAATACCACCAGGCTGAGTGAGATGCTAACAGTACTACATGCCTGTTAGCCTGTCTGGAGCATCTCAGAGGTTGGACTATGGGACAAATATCTTGCTGGTTTGTGCTCATTTATGTGTTACACTCAAGGGAGGGAGAAGCAACATCGTTCAGTGCCCAGGTGAAGTAAGTGATGATGGAGGAGGCTCTGCCCTGCCTCCACTGCAGGGTCACTTTTCTCAACCTTTTCAGTGCTACTTAAAACACCTGGTGGAATAATCCAATATGTTACATTAAGTGTAGGAAGAGCTCTCACCCAGAAAACTGTCCTCTGATAGCTGTGCCTGACGCTCCAGCTCGGGCTGAGAGCCACTGCTGTGTGGACCACAGCTGATGTATGGTGGTGGGGAGCACTGTGGTGGGGATGGGGGATTTGGGAGGACATATTAGAAGAGGAGGGACAGGAGGAGAGGTGGGGTGAAAATAATGAACAGCCAACAACATCAAGATACCTGGGGAAAGCAAATGACCCGGAGTCAGAGGTTTTCTTCGTATGTTGTTTAGTGCTATACCTACACACCCATATAGTTAGGCCATACACTTGTACATACGTAAATGTACTTATAATATAGCTCGATCTTCTGCATTCAGGGCTTAGAGGTGACAAACATTTCTGTGAAGACAAGTATCCATAGAAGTTGATTAAAGAAACTGCCTCTCCTAAAGAGAAGGGAGCTGTATCTGCTGTTCCCTGTGGGCACCATTTCTCCCTTTAATATCTGGTGACCTTTAGTTATAGTGGTGCTGGCTGCTTTGAGGAGGAAGCCCTAAAAGCTTGCTGTCAACAGGCTGTAGTTACGGAGACATGTATACGTATGCCAGGAGGCTTGCTGTTTTCCCATTGATCGTAGTCTTGTGTATTGGCACTGACAGATTCTCAAAGGAATATTTAACATGTGTGTCCTATGCTTTTTTGACATCTATCTAGGATGCAATCTCAGAGGAAGCAACCATGGAATATTTGCCATATAGCATTTGTCTGCTTTATGCAGTCTCAGAAATGGGTTGCAGCATGACAGTCCTGAATCCTTACAGCTTGGGAGAGAAAGTTGTGTAGGAAAAGCTGCATAAGTTATCTTGGAATAATCAGGTCCCTTAACAGACTCCACTCATTAGCTCAGAGGAGCAAAACATTGCCTGCATACTCCAGAGTATGATAATCTAGTCCCATTTGACTTCAGACTCTCAGGCATCCAGGAACCAAATAATAGATGAGCTCAGACAAAGGGATTCAATTCACTTCAGATCAGGAAGAATAAGAATTAAGGTTTCTGTCTTGATCAAGGTCAAATGCTTCCTAACTGGAGTTCTGCATACTCTCCTGGAAACTCATGGACTTGTGAAAAAGCATATGGAGTAAATGAGACATTGCAAGTCAGAGAGGTGGGAGGGAGCAACACGGGGTGAAATATGGTTCCCTCCATCCTTTTGTGTTTTATCTATAAATACATGTGCAGACAGCACCACACACCAGCTAAGATACTATAGTCTCTTCTGTTTCATGGTGGCAACAAAAACCTCTCCAAAAAACAACATCTCTCTTTCCAGCTAGGTGTATGTAATGCTCTGCATTATTTATGAACTTGCCCACAACACAGAGTAAGAGCGAGTACTCTTTGGGGGCTCATGGTTCAAAGGGGATGGCAGTTTCCTTTGCTTTTCCATATTCGTTGTCTGAAGCACCAGAAAGCCTTATAAATTGCAGGTTGCTTAAGCAGTCAGAGCCAAAGGTTGCTGCTGATGGTGGAGAAACAGTTTGTAGAAAATAAGACACAAGGTTCAGGAGAGCAAAAGATTCCACTCAATTTCCAGAAATATGCACTGTGATTAAAAACAGCTTTATGGCTCACCTGACATATTCCAGGGCCAAAGCCACTCACAGGGCAAGCCTTGGGAAGGGGTTGTAGTCGGTGTGGTGGCAATCTGCCCCTTGAGCAAGCACTGCGGCTGGATGTGACAGCCCCTCTGAGTGGCATGTGTGGCCCGTGGTGTGCGTGCGTGTCTGGTGTCCACACCACTTACAAGACACTTTTTTAATATAGCTGGAGCTCACAGTGCAGACAGGACTGTCAAAAAGGAGGTCAGTACAGAAATAATATCCTCCTCTGTGCGGAGTATCAAGGGATGCCAAAGATTTCTGCAAAGTTTGTTTGTCTGTCTGTCCTGAAGAAGCTTTTTCTCACTGACAAGTAGCCAAATGTGGGAAAAAACCTCTGTCACCAATGTGCAGCAATGATCCCATAGCTGTTTCACAGAAGACTGATGAATACCGTGTCCAAATGAAGCCACTGGGGGAAATTAAACTGTTTGTAATGACCTAGATTGGAATTTGGCTGCAACACTGGGACTAATGACTTGTTCTCCTGTGGAAAGTGGCAGGGGAGCTCGTTAGAGATGATCAGCTCACAGCCGCCCTGCAAAGGCAGCTCCAGCCCAGTACCCCTCAGCCCCATCCTGCAACACTGCTTGCTGCAGACAGGTTTTGGCTTTTGGGAGTGCACAGAAGTTTGGCAGATGGGTAAGCAAATGCATGAAGTTAGAGGCTGCAAAGGAATATGGAAGCTTTTGTTTGCTGTAGCATGTACAGTGTATTATGTTTCACATGAGAGCCTAATAGCTTTTAAATTAGGTGCTTTAGGACATAGTGAGATGATCACAGATGAAGGAATTAGTGTCTTTTAAGAGGTACTGCTCATTACTACAGATTTCCATCGCTCAGCTGGGACACGGTAATTGACTGGCAGTGTGCTCTTAGTCCAATCCAATGGGAAATTTTATTTTTTTTAGAGTGCTGGCCACCAACTCCTTCACAAGGACTCTGAAAACAATCTATACTCAACCTATATTCTTCAAACTTAGAAATACATAGGATGTAGTTCGACCCAGTTGTAGGTCATACAATTTAAGTATTAAATAATATTTAAAGAGAATGGTAGAACATGTTACTGAAGGAGATCTGCAAGCATAGAGGTGGGATCAGGTGTACCAAAGAATATAAACCACCATTAATGAATGCAACAAGTGCACACAGTTTACATGATGTACAGGCCTGATGGTCAGCATGATCCACTAAGTTGCAGTGTCATTAAAGAACTATGAATCTGATAACCTGAAGTAATTTCTGGGAGCTTTGGGCCACCTGTATTGTCCCTGTGCATAGTATAACTCAGCCACAGATGCCATCATACATTAGATCCCAGGACATGTGAAAAGATCCAACCAAGCTCCAATAAAACCTGTGAGAAAGGAACAGCAAGGATACTATGTACTGACTCTGGGCTGCCCATAGGAACTATTCTTTCAAGCTAGGCAGAGGACTTCCAGACTGTCTTGCTGCTGAAGCAGAGTGAAACCTCTTTAAATGCAGCTGACAATGATTTTCTTACATTCTTGCTCTTGAATAAGTCTGTAGCTATACAAGGTGTCACACATTTTGGGCTGCAGTGATTAATGCTCATTGGGTGAATAGCACTGATCTGTGCTATGGCTGACTGCTTGTTTCTTAAATTGCACCACTAACTTCCATTAATATTCAGGCATATTGAATTCAAATTTTTTTTTCACTCCCAAATGCTCATCGGGGATGGATTTGACTGGAACACTTGCACAAAACAAGCACTACAGGGAATGCAGAGTCCCTGTTTTTGTTCTGTTCAGAGCCCAACAGAGAAGTATTCTCTACAATTACCATGAGAAACCCCTGAGAGGCAGACATAACGGAGATAGGGGTTGTGCTACGTGTGTGAAGATGGTGTGAATTCACAGCCACAGGGCTGGTCCTAAACCCCTCCAACCAGATGATACACAGAATTTCTTAACGCTGCACAGCACTTTCCATGCTTAAAGCATGGGATGGAGCAGAGGCAGCTCGGTGGCTAGAGGAGGGGGAAATTACATTTATTTCCTCCTGACAGATCACTCCATTTTACAAGGGTTATCTGCTGCTCTAAGCAAATATTTAAATAAGGTGGCCCAGAGAACATTACAGAAGGATTTACTACAATGCAGATCTCATCAGAGATTCATAGATTTTTAGGGCCTGAAGATCACGTAGCGATTGCTATTATTAATTCATGTTTATTATTGCAGTAGTGTCTGGGGCCGTTCACACTGAGGAACCCCTTGAGCAGCCCGGCTGCAGCCCCGAGAGGGCTGGTGGGATGGGGCAGGTGAGGGCTGCACTGTCGGCTGATACCTGCCCTGCTACCAAAGCATCACGCCCTGCGCCAGGCTGGAACGGGGCAGCTGCAGCTCCCTGTAGCACCGTCCGCTGAGATAAACCTGCCCTTGGTATCTAGACACAGATTAGCAGCTTGTCCCTGTCTCCAAACAGCATTTACCCTCAATAGACCCATTTATCTTATTTTTTGCATAAGAAAGGACACAGATTCCCCTGTTTTATTCACATGTCCATGTAGCCAGGAAGGGGGTGAAGCACTGGTACCAGCAGTGACACCATCTTGATTTCCCTCTGTCCAATCTGGGGCTGCTTCCTTGGGAAGGTCATGTTCCCCGCTTGGCCCGCCAGGCTGGGCTCCAGGTGATGTTTGCCTCACCGGGGGACCGCCTTGCTGGTTCTCCATGCAGAGATTGGGCTGAAACAGACGTCACTGCTCAATTTTTCACCTTTCCCCAGAAAAAAAAATGGCATTAAGGGGATATTCGGTCTTGCATATGTATCTCGATTGCCCTCTAGTGATGAGGGATCTTCTGCTCACACAGGATTTCATGCTGCCGAGAAACTTCAATTCACATTTAGGGTTTTATTTTGTTCATTAAAATGCTTATTGATAACTGGAGGGAAGCTGCCGGCTAGCCAAGAAGCAATATCCTCAGTCAAATAGCAGAAAGCAGTTTGAGTGCGCGATTTCATCACCAGCCGATGGGAAATTGAACTCTGTAATGCAGACTATTCCATCTGATTGTCTAGGGCGGTTTGTTAAGATTATAAACGAGCTGCCAGCTATTTGCAGCATTAAACATACTGTATCCTGGAGAATTCAAAGATCCTTAATGTGTTAGACCAGTCAATATCAATTTGTTATCTTATAGAAATACACAGGCTACTGTCTTTATCAGACTCTTTGTTAAATTAAATACCTTTCTCACCCAAACTCACAACTCCTCCATCTACAGTATCATTTATAGTGCATTGTTTAATACCCCATAGCAAACCCAACCTTCTTCTGTTACACATGCTGGAAACAGAGAAGTGGCTTTAAATAAATCCTGGAGTCTAAATTGTCCTTATTAGGCTTCAGAGTCAAAACAGGTGGGCAAAACAAAACTACTTGCTTTTAGGCTACTAGCTGTAGGAGTAATCACTAACATTGCTTCTTGTGATCCTAAATATTTCCAGAAGAATAAACTTCAGCTGGAACGGACTGCTTAGCCCAGCACTGTCTCATGTTAGGGAGAAAATCTCTCCCCATGCCCATGTCCAGACTTAAATACATACTTGGAATGAGCCTATGTCAGTCCCACTTTTCCAGTAAAAATATTCTTTTTAGTCAAGAGTTAAATATCTCATTGAAATCTTGTTTCCTCCAGCCCTGGTACCTAACTGGGATTACCGGGTCTATGTGAATGACATTCATTTTAAGATGTGAATTTCAATAGGCAAACTGCAACCCTATAGTCATCCCTGGAAGACTATCCTCCTTAAAGGTGGTCTTTAATGAATTTTCATGAAGATGTTTTTATTTTAATCATATTTCTATACCATGAATCATCCTGAGCTCTTCAGGATGTTTACAAAAGCAAATTACTGTGAGAATTTATTTTAAGCCCAATATCATGGAATTATGAAGATGAGGGATGAGAGCTCTGTTTTAGTAAGATCATGCAGTGTATGAAACCTTCCTATTTTAGGTAATCTGTTCACAGAAAAAATTATAAAATCAGTGAACAAATCAAGTATCAAGTACCTCCTCTCCTTCTTATTCCTTATTTAATTATATTCACATATCTCTGGTTTTTCTGTATTTTCAGCTTCTGTGCCAGGGGACAGTGTTTTTCCAGTACATGTTGTGCTCTCTGAAAAATCATGATTGTTAATAGCTGCTGTCTTGTGAAAAAGAGGGAGAAATATATGCATATTTCAGAAATAATCTACCTGGTCTCTTAAAATGAGAAGGTGGGAAAGAAAGCCCTAGGACCTCAGGAAATGCCTTTGTATTTGCCATGCAGTGAGTGGACAATCTGTGCATTGCACGTCCTAAAATCCCTACATATATTTAGCAACAGTGGCCTCTGGTGGACTTTTGGCTGAGTACTAATAATTTACTCGAGGTTGGAGACATCTGGGTTTGATGTGGTTATGTATTGGAGCTCAGGAATACACCCCTAAGCATCAGGGCTTCCAAGTAGGTCAGATATTGGCCTTTCATTAATACTGACCCAATTTTAGCATGTGCCTCAGTGTGTATTTAACACTGCTGGATCACTAATCACTTGGAGACTCATGGGTGACACTGCCTGAATACGCTCCTTCCTCTTCCTTCCTCCTAATACATTCAAAAAGCAGTTTTAGGGGCATGAGAGTCAAATCTGGGCTCTTTTTTTTTCTTGCCCAGACATCAATTTGCACCTATCTAGTAGGAATTCAAGTCTCTTTCAGATTTCTGCATCTCTTTTACATTTGGTAAAAATTCAAAACTTATTGGAAGATAGGAGGGGAGTGGCAAACTGCTGGCAACAAAGATAGAGAGAAAAGCAATTGTTTTTTTATTTCACTAAAAATCTTCTAGGATTCATGAACCACCCCAGCTACTTTCTTAGGCTTTGGTTCGGCAACCTGTTCTTATTTAATAAGCATGTAAGCATATGCTTACCCCTAAGTACCAGTTTACATCCCATCTGGCTCAAGTCAACTGCTCGCATATATGCTTTGCTAAGGGCAACCTACGCATCTGCTAAAATTCTTTGCCAAATTGCAGCCTCCATTTCTTGTTTGGATATCCAGACTGATTTCTGTGACTTAGATCCTTGCCTTGCAAGGCTTAGCCTAGGACTTAAACCATTAGGTCATATTGCTTATAATACTCACCCACACCCTTCTACATTTTAAAACACATTATGATAGTAGCAGAGCTTCATTTGATCTTATCACTGCAATATAGTTGTAACTAGCTGATCAAAGTGAAATGTATTCTGTTTAATTAGCTTTCTCAGTGACCTGAGTATGCTACTATGAGAAATCACCATGCGTCATTAAGGTCTTTCTTATGTATTTGTAAAAAGACATATACCCCTCCCAGCATTAAGAACACTGTCAGCATTTGCCCTCCAGTCTGGCAGATATCTGGGACATGAAATACATTTCATGATACGCTATTCTTTACTCAGCCAGCACTTAATGACTGGAGCTTCAGGCCAAATACAGAATCCTAAAATGAGGCCATCAACATCACCCAATTACTGCTGTTATTAAAAATGCCAAGTGTAATCATAATAATAATTAGACACTTATTATGCAGTGCTGCCTAAGGAATATACTCTATGTGTGTAAGATGTCATGCAAGTCCTATTAGTAGAGCTGGGCAACCTCACCACCTCCACATTACTGCATGAGATAGAATTGCATTTAAATGTGAACTGCCTGCGTAAATCCAGTTTTCTCAGTCTTTCACCTTCCAAGGGTTTATTTTTGTTTTTTTTTAATACTGCAACTGTTTATACCCTCTCTAAGCTTTATGTCCTGCCACTGATGCCCTCCCAGAGACTCTGAGCATCCAGAGAAATATCTCCCTTTGATCTGTTATTTATTATCAAACAATTATCCAGACAGACAAGTTACACCCACAGTCAGTTGGTGTCTCACATGCCAGAAAAGCAGTGGTCCAGAAGAGAAGGAACACACTGGGTGCCAGATGCTTTTTATTGACTTCAGGCAAATACTTCCCCCTCCTTGAACTTCTGTTGGCTCATCTGTGAAATGGGCCTAAAAAACACAGTCGTCTTTGTGAAAATGCTTGAGTAAAAGTCCTACAGAAATGTGCTAATTATAAATGTACTAGTCATAAGTGTGCTAATGATGTTGAAGATTACCAGGTCCACAGGTGATCTGTTCCCAAGTTGCCGTTTAAAATCCAGGCTTCCAGTTCCTTCCAAATGTATAGAAAGAAAGCTGATACGGCTCCTTTGTCGCCATCTACTGCATTGCGTACTAGGAGTAATCCCTCTGGTTTTGCAACATTCTAGCAAAATCACAGCTTTTGAAAGATATTAGATGGCGTAACTTGGCTCCAGCAATTGTTCAATCCCAGCATCTGTTTTATTGCTTTATGTATTGTGGAATTAAGAGAGATTATCTTCTAATTATTCCCTGTAGTCTGCAAGACACATGTAAAAAAAGCAAACTCTGTATTATCAACATGCTACCATTATGAGCTCAAACTTCAATCTCTTTTCTGGTGTGACAGAAGTATGGGAATCATCTGCAGATAAAATATGGACTGTAAGACAAGGGTCAATACAAGGTTCACATAGATGATGCCTGCATGACTGGCCACAGCATATATTCATATCTCCAACAACTCCTATATTAGCTTTCTTTTTCCAGCATAGGTCTAATGGTCAGGAAAGAAAACTTGTTGAGTCCAGTAAGATCATGAAGTCAATCCCACCCAACAATGACCTCCACCAGAAGCTGTCTTGGGTTAGTTTAGAGACTACATCTGAGATAACACCTCTGAAGTACTTGACTGCTGTACTTGCCCATCTATTATCAGGCCAGGCTAGAGTTACCTTTTTGCCCAGAGCATTCCTTGCTCTTTTCTCTGTTTCATTCTTGTATGTGCCAGGACTGTATATTGCCCATGAAGCATGGCTGAAGGCAAGGCCAAGGGAGGTCTTTGGAATTCATACTCCCACAGGCAAGAAAAAGCACTGACCTCTGGTTAGAAAACTGGGTGACCTGGAGGAGAAAGAAAGGCAGCAGGAAGCCGTGGTGAGACCCACATACCATCCTCACAGATAATGCTGGTATGTCATGGGCCAGCCCATGGATGAGCCATGGGCTCAGTTGCGTCCATAAAACTTTTACAGTAAGCGCTCTGAGCCCCTTATCATGAGGTGTGTGCAAGCCTTCAAAGCAAAGGTGGGCTGTCATGATAAATGACTTTTTCAGGGAGTGTGAAGAGCAAAACAGGTCCCTCCTCCCTCCTTCCCTCCCTCACACCCTCCTGGCTCTGTGCCATGGGCCTCCTGCCCAGTGCGCTGCCTCCCTGTGATAGCCACGCTCTTTAATGGGTCATGGTTTCCCTGCCTGCATCTACTGTACACAAACCACCGGTGCCGCCACAGCCTAGTCCAATGGGAATCAACCTGGCTATTTATTTTGGGGGTTTGTTTTCTCTCCCAGCCACCTGCTCTGTCTGATTTTCCCTGGATGTTATCAGCCTGGAAAGTGAATTTAGGCCTATCTTTTGATTTTCTCCCCAACTTTCCACCTGTGCAGTCACTATCTCTTTGATTTTTCATATGGGGAAATGCTCCACGTGGATTTGAGGTGGAGGTGTCTTCCTTTGCCTAATTGGCTATTCCAAAATAGCTTGTACTCTGCTGTGGCTAAACGCAATGAAACACTGCTGGAGGGGGCCAGGGATGAAGAGCAAGAGGGACAGTTTGTTATGATGGCAGGGCTCAGATGAAAGTAACAGTGAGAAAAACATGGTAGGAAAAAAAAAAACAATCAAAAAATAGAGCAAGAGGACACAAAGATTCAGCTGTCAAAAATGCTGAGTTTATAATCAAAGCACTTCATCTGAGTCCAAATTAGTCCCTAATTACAACTTCAGCTGTCCTCAACCTTTTTTGCCCTAAACTTTCCTGCTTTTTTTTTTTCAGGCAGAGGCTGCTAGATCCGGGCCCACCCTCATCAGGTACATCCCCAGAGGGAGGGGAGCTTGTCTGAATGTGCTAATCCCCAAAGTAATGATGCATCCTGCGAGTTTCATGACATCAAACACTGGGAGGGGAGGGGGTAATTAGTGCCGTGAGCAGTAATGCTAGTTCTGAGCATGCGGCTTTTAATGGGTCATGAGGAAATGGCGTGCAGCTGGTAGAGAAGTCTCTGCTCAGGAGGAACAAGAGAACC